>NC_089319.1:14214970-14297470 GCF_036669915.1 Pocillopora verrucosa | reverse complement strand
TCAAAGTAAAGACGATGTTTTCACGTAGTTTTTATTTCATGGATTAGGTGTAAATGAAAAGAGATGTAAGAAATTTAAAACCATGGTAATTATTTCCTCTCTCGGCGGCCAAAACACTAATTTGAAACGAAAATGGATATAAGATATAATTACATGCCAAATAATAATTTTCTCTACGACTGGCCTTTAGGTGATTGTGGAACAGTTTAACTTTAACTAACAGCCAGACCAAGTGGTTTGTTAAGTTCATTGTGTTCTAATGAGAACTACTTAACTGTGAACTGTGATTTACTATTCCTTTAAATTCAATCAATCTTTAAAATTGACTCGTGTCTTTACTCCGAATCGCGCCCCCCCCTCCATCCCCCTCCACCTCAATCAGCGACGATAGCATTCAGTCTAGTTTGCCTCAAAACTCATGTACGAATGAGATGAGGTGGTTGAAGTCCAGGGCGCTCCATTAAAGAATCAGTGTAACCGGCTGACATGTAAGCTGGGTAAAAGAATGATCTCGTCGCCATGCAGAAAATTAGTTTTTCCGGTCTCAACAACATTACTGAGACAGTTACATCAGCGTGAGTCATTATCAAATGGCAGGCTAATAGCTAATAGCTCCTAAACAACACGATCTCCTGAAGTTATTCCTTCGTTTCTGGCACAGTTTTCGAAGTTCCGTCACAGAGTCTTAATTATTTTCCAAATCTATTCTCGAAATTTTCTTGTATTGGAGAGTGAACGAAGCCACGAAAATCATGCAAGCCATTCAATATTGGCTGAGTCGCCCTTTTCGTTGTTTAGTTGATGGCTCAAGTTAAAGAATGAATCAGTAATCGTGTCAATCTCACTCACCAAGATCAATTAGGGAAAGTGTGACCTTAGCATTCAAAAATACTCGCCCACTTTATTTGAACATCTGAAGAGCGATATACAGTGACACTTCATACTAAATAAACTAAAGCCTTTTAGCTGCGTTCGTAGGTAAATCAGTCAGTAAAAAGGTCTAACCATTCTGTTGTTCTTAGCCGGCTGAAGATGTATCGCATTTTCCTAATTTCTATCGCACTGCTGATGCCTTGGTGGACTCCAGCCTGGGGCATATCACTTTCCCCTACAAACTGGACACAAGAAGAGTATGATCACCTGGAAAGAATGTCGCTCAACCGCTATGAGCGACCGAAGCCATTGGCAGTTAGTGAGGGTAGAGGGATTGTGGCTGGGACAACTGAACCTTTCGCCGTGCACTCGGGAATGGACGCGCTCAGGAAGGGTGGGAATGCTATGGATGCTTGTTTGGCAACTGCCCTTGCAGGTATAATAAACGCTTCATGAAAAATCCTGGTGGACTTGGTGGGGCATCTTAGGCGAAGAGCCCTCGGGTGAGGAGCTCAATTCAGCCCTCACGTGATTGAGGTTTGACGGGAAAAATCACTTCATTGGCATGAATAACCTTTTCCACAGCATTGCAGGCTTTTTTCATTTAGTGCAGAATTGCGGCAGCTGATAAAATAACTTAGTAGTTAGAGAATTAGCATAAATTATGAAAAACACTCATCACGCTTGTAAAGTTATGACCGTGACATCAACAGCTTCATCGCAAATTTCTTATTACTCTTTGTGTTTTGACTCTGTTTATCTGCGCACTGACCTAATACGCAATTAGACCAAATTATTTCAAGGCAATGTTAGGACACTGCTGTAGTCGCCCATGTTGTTAATCAAAAAAAAAAATAAAATAAGGAAGAACGAATGACTTTACGATTGATGGAAATACTCAGGTCACAGTTCGGGACGTTTATGAGATATCCTTACTTATAAACTACGTTTTGCTTTCCCAGAGGTCACGCTGGCGACTGGTTCGTATGTTTCATATGCTGGTGTCACGCAAATTCTCTATTACGAGAAGTCATCTAATAAGGTGTACAGTATCAATGGCGGCTGGAATACCCCACTGAAAGGAGACCCGTCCCAGATCCCCAAAGTTCACACTCCAGGAGCCAATGGTGCGTCTGTTCTCGTCCCAGGTTTCATTGCGGGTGTAGCTGACGCTGCAGCCAAATTTGCAAAGTTCCCTCTCAGTACTTTGTTCGAGCCCGCGTTGTATTTCGCTGAAAACGGATTTAAGCTGTCCACTGGGATGGCTTCCGCCATCAAAATATACTACAACGACATTACATTGTTGCGAACAAGTGAAGGTATGAAGTGGTATCTGTAAGCTCTACTTAGGATATCGAAAGGCGCGGAGATTAATATACCTCTCAGCTCTAAATGCTTGAGAGCGAGGAGGTCTTTGTAAAGACATTTGTGCAAGTTTAAAGTAATGGAAGTGAGAAACTGAGTGAGTGTAAATAGTCTTAGTTTGAATGAATAAAGCTGGGTGGTATGGAGTTTTGGAAATCTAAAAATGTGGAAGTATGTAATGAGGAAGTGCGAAAGTTTAGAGGGTTTGAAGTTTGGAAGGGAGTCTGGAAAGTGGGTAATATTAACGGTGAGGTTTCGGAAATGTGGGAGTAAAAGTGTGGAGGTCTGGAAGAATTGGTCCATCCAACTCATGTATTAAACTTTCTTAGAGATAACGTTGAATTTATCAGATAGAAAATACCGTAAAAAATACTGATGCAAACGATCGACTGAAAAATGCGTAGCTGACATAGAGATGAAGTACTGTTAGAAAGGTAAAACAGAACTCAACAAAAATTAACAGAAAGATAGATAGATTTAACAGAAGGGCACAATAAAACCTACGACAAAGATGAAAAACAAGTAAACATCCTCAATAATTGAATTTCTTTAGGTGAAAAGATTTTTACCAATCCTGAGACTGGGAAGCCATACGCCTCTAACGAACTTTTCAAACAACCAGAAGTAGCCGAATTTATACGAAGTGTGTCTGAGAATCCAAAGGAGTTCTTCTACAATGGAACGTGGGCCGAGCAGATGACGTCTCTGATTAAAGAGGCTAAGGGATTTATTGCCCTAAATGATATGCACCGCTATCAAACGCAATGGGAAGAGCCCTTCAATACGTCGTATCACGAATACAATGTGTGTACGTCTGGAAATGACTGGGGCGGAATTGAACTAATTGAAAAGCTGAATCTAATGGAAATGGCAGAAATCGGCCAGAAACCTGGGTCCAGTTACATCACAAATGCGACCGAATTTTTCCGACTCGCCTCGATCTCTCGCTTTAGTTTCTTTGTTTCTGCTTTCTTGCACTCAAACCCTTCTGGCTTATCGATCTTGAAAGAGAACTTTGACCTTGATTTCTCCAATCGCCTCTCGAAAGGGTCTGCGGAAGCCATTTGGGAGAGGATCGGTTCTCCTGAAAAGATGAGAGACGTCAAAATCATAATTAAAAGACTGCTTGGTGGAGAGGAGAACATAAGAGACTTTATACATGGCTCAGATTCTATAGTCGCAGCCGACAAGGATGGCAATGTTTGTTCCATTATTTACACTATCAACAGTGAAATGTGGGGAACAGGTCTTTTTGTGCAGGGAATTGCTTTACCGCATTCAGCTGCGATATTTAAGTCCTTCGTCAAGCAGACAACTCCCGGGGGAAGGCTTCCAGCGGGCCTTCAACCTGCTATAGCATTCAAGGGTGGCGAGGCAACCGGAAGCCAGCGGCCAGTCATGGCACTGTCTGTTGTGGGAGAATCGTATCCCGTTGTGGTTCCACAGTACTTTACCAACCTCTTGGATAGCGGTATGAATCCTAAAGAAGCCATGGAGTCCCCTACTTTTCTTTTGCCGAGCTTCTCAGATTTTTTCCAGGCGGTTCCTATAGAAGAGTTCTCAGTTGCCAAAAACGTGTTACAGGAAGTACGTAAGATGGGACAAAACGAGACCGAGCTGGAATATATGAAGGCGTTTGGACCAATAGGATTAGGAGTGGCGCTCACGATAGATGACAATGGGGTCATGTTTGGGTGCACTCACCCCCTGAGGAGAGGATTGGCAGAGGGCGTTTAAACTCGAATAAAGTCTTTTTCTCCTATAGACTAACACTGCAGTTAAGAAACATTTTGTGTGTGACTTTACGCCGAGATAAAACGAGGAGTCTAGACAAGAAGGGTGAACTAATTTGAGTTGAAAGGGTACCAGAGTGGCTCTTAAGTACTAATTCAAGCTAAAACACGATGAAAGAGTCCGTGGTAGTCTGTTTCAGCGCATTACTTTGCCGCGACCGGCAACAGTTATTAGTTTTTGCCTTCCTACCCGTCGACTGTTTTTCTCGTTTATTCAGGAATGTAGGTGATAATTTCAAAAAATAAAAATGTCAGGATAACACATATGATTAAAAAGAGATAAAATATGACACGACTGAGATCATCTCCGCAAGAATGATATCGCAATTTTTGTACGGTCTCAAAATAAAAGTATATCCGACAGTCAACGGTTAAAAATAAGCTTTTGGGGGGGGTAGACAGTTAAATTTCTCTGACCATCATTGTCTGAAAAAAAATCACCTTAAGAGGTCGCTCAAGAAGGTCCCAGAACTGCGACACAGATCGCCGACAACGTCGTGGACTCTGAGCTGATATCATCGACAACAATCACGTTCATGTTTGTGGGCCTTCTCTAAGACTAGTACACTTTTTCTTTGAGATAAACTTTATTGTTATAATAACATCTAGTTTGTCAGGAAAGCTCGACTAGATAAATCAGAAAAAAACATGTTTCCTTTGAAAATCGAGATCCTCTCGTCGTAATGGCAAAGAACATCTGACAAAGAGATTTCATGCTGCTATTTCAGTCAGATATCAAAAAGGAAAAAATGGATTTGCTTTGAATCTTGCATTGTAAAATTGCCAGCCGCACGCTCAATGTTTCGATTTCAGCCGTAAGTTTTCGGCACTTTACGGAATGCGAGTCTTGCGAGGAGAAACAGCACAGCTATTATCCTCTTATAAAATTCAACATCAGTCTCTGTTTTGAAAACGATGAAAATCTTTACAGCTCGAGATTAGCCCTAAAAAGAATGCTATGTGCAACTATTTTCGATATAGATCCATGTATCAACTTTTCAATTTAGATATACACTTAAAAACACAACGTTTAATTGGCCTTAATCAGGTGAGTTGTTCTGTTCCATATTCTAGAACTGAGCTGTAAAAATAGCTACAAATAGAAGCAAAACAGTAACAGCAATATTGAATTGTGACCAAGAAGCAGCACTCTCGACAATTACTTCCTTTAGCACCTTGCCAACGTTCACACTTGGATCAATCAGCACGTGTCTCTTAAACTTCGGGATGCGAAACACGAATTTCTTCTCATTGTCATCTGACTCAAATTTGGGAAATCCTTGTGGCATAGCAGTGTACTCATCATCGTCAATTATGACCTTAGAAAAGGGAAGAAAGATTAGAAATCGATTTAAAAGAAATTAATAACTGAGTAACTGTTATTCTTATCTAAGCTTATATAAGCTTATAATATGAAGACGCCTAAGACTTACTACAAGGAAATTGTTAATAATTACTCTTATATCACTTTCTTTTTGGCTTAACATTCCGAAAATGGTGAGCGCTCATAAAACATTAGAGTATAAGTCCTGTCGGATTCAAGAAAGAAGTATATTCAGTTGATCGTTTTATTATCCGGAATATCTACGCCTCCAATGACATCACATCGAATTAGGCATAGAAGGAAATGTTTTCTCACTGAGGCAATAAATTGACTGGGGTGTGAAGTTCTTTACCAACTTCAGTTAAACTTAAGTTAATTTGAAATAAATCGATTCGTGATTTATATTGTTCTTAGTCGTCGAGGGGAAAAGCAAGCTTGCAATTAACGGCAAAGTTGAAACGTAAATCGCTTGGTGAAGCCTACACTTCGAGGCGAAATGTGATCACTTGAGTCGGTCTCACCCGTCAACTAAGATCATATGTTGATACTAACTTAGCCCCCTTCCCCAAACCAATGTTATATTATCACAGGAATCAAAGCTCGTCGGCATAGGGGGAAAGGGAGTAAAAAAGAGGGTATTAGCGATAAAATTGGTTGGCTATCTCAGAATATTGCCATTTCGTTGATTAGGTGTCAACAATTTTGCTACTAATTGTAGTTCAAAATTTCTCATGTCAGAAAAAATCAGCCAAGATGAGTCGTTTTAATCTCTTGAAATACATTTATGTCTAAGTTCGCTTGACCTACCCCTTTATTTAGCAGCATTTCCGAGTCTCCACCAACGTCGTATATGATAGGGCAGTCATCATCGTCATCTTCATCTTCATCCTTATCATCGTCATCGTCATCATCATCGTCATCTTTAGAGTTGCAGATTTTTTTTTTGCGGTCATCCTCGTCCACCTCTTTCGGAGATCCCTTGCTCTTTATTTTAAGGCTAAGATCGAGATATTTTCCTACTTTGCTCTCACTGCAGTCTCCAGGTGAATCGTCTTTATCACAGAAATCCCAGTTACTGATCTGTTTTATATTAGATACATATGAGCAATTTATCATAACCACTTCATTTTTTTATCATTTTCTTTTTCACTGATACTCGTTGAAGGAATACATATCTCTCTAGGAAGTTATTATAGCTAAACGGATACACGCACACACACACACCCTAATACAACGACTGAAATCACAAGCTGGGGATGATATGTAAAAGTAATAGATCCACTTAAAGCTGGAAATAATTACGATAGAGGTTTAAACTTCCATTGCTTATCAAATTTGTTTCAGATCTTAGTCTTACCATCTCTAGCTCTATGGTTTCTCCTGCACTGATAAATTACAGATTTTCCTACCGTAAAACAATAGTTCAGAAAATTTAAATTATAGAAATGGTAAAAAATGGCCACGTTGATAGAACCATAAGTTTTATTATAACAGAAATCATACGCAGCTCTGTTGGCTGCATTTACTCACCTTAATATTGAACTTGACAGTTCCACTTTGTACGGCAAAAGTCTCATTACCAAATTTGACACTCCCAGGTTCATGAAACAAGTACACTATGATTTCAAGTGAAGCCTTTTGATCATCAAAATTAGTTGACAAGCTCACAGTAGTGACGCGGATTCCATTGAGCTTAGACTTCTTATTTACTTTCCTAAAAGTGAACTTCACATCATCAAAGGAATCCACGGAATGTTTGTCATCGACATCATTGTCATCTGCATCTTTTTCTTCGATTTCATCGAGTTCAAAAGTTAACAAGTTTTCGTTGTTGTCGTTAAAATCTTCGTCATCGTCATCATCATCATCATCATCATCGTCATCATCTTCATCATCTTTATCATAGTCTGTGTCATCTTTACCGTCGGACCCGTCCTTATCATCTTGACTATCTTTGCCGTCTCTATTATCTTTGTCGTCCTTGCTGTCCGAGTCATCCTTGTCGTCTTTGTCTGTGTCATCTCTGTCGTCTTTGTCATCATTATCCTTGTCATCTTTATCATCATCGTCGTCTTTTTCATTTCGTACAACCATTATTTTTCCTGACCGACCAAGTATTCTGGCCGACACGTTACTGCCACGAATTGTTATCTTTTCATCATTATCGTCATGTTTGTTCCCTCCTTCGTCAGCAAAACACACGATCAGGAACAAAGCTGTGGAGAATGAAAGGTTTCCACCGCCAAAAATATTTTAGAAGACAATGATAAGCAAAGTAATTATTACAGTTGGAGGTACACTGAACAGCAACCCTCCATCAGACATATCTGAAGTTTGATTAAACCTTGAAAAAAAAAGGTTCCTTGAAATAAGGCTATATGCAAATGAAACACCTACCTAGTTTTGCAAACTTAACCCATTAAGTCTCATTTGTATGACGTGTGTAATGTGAACAAAGCTTGCTGTCGTATGCAAATTAGTATTTGATCTTGTCCGAAAGGCGAAACTGAAATACGCGCAGTACGTCATCCGCGTGCGATGACATTCCTAAGAATCTTTTCAAAACTCAGAATATGTTAGCGACTATGCACGCGTTAAGTTCCTGTCTATTTGCCATCCTCTGGCCTGGCATCACCTGATAATGTATCGACTGAAGACTCATATGAATTGCTATCCTTCTAAGTCTGTCAATATTTTCTATTTCTCTGAGTCTTTGATTGCCGCAAATTATACGAAGCCGAGAGGAAAATACGACTTAATGACGGAAATATGATATTCTATCCTCCAGTTTTCGATTTTCATTCTCAGCCAAGAGAAATGCTAACACCAAAACCATCGAATACGTAACTTTCAGTTTTCCTTTCTGTATGTTGGTTTTCTTCTCCCTCTAGGTAAGTTTGAGCCCACTGTCTGTCAGCGATACGGATTTTTTAGTGTTTTAGCTGCCGTAATTCGAGAAATTCAATTAATTAATTCAACTTTCTCAGGGCCGGAAATCCTTGTATAACAACAAAGTTTATGTGATAAACCGTGTTAACTAATTTGACCATTTTCACCTGTTGAACATATTCGGCTAAATAGTTCATTTTGTCCAGTTTAACCGTTTCAGGTAATTTGCCAAATTCAAAAAGCTAAAACAATTAAGCTATTTTGTGTATTTCCTCCATATAAACCGTTTCAGCTAGTTTGAAAAATTTTAATGAATTGAATCAATTCAGCTAGTATGTGCATATTTTCGATTTCTACCGTTGCAACTAGTCTGACTATTTAAACCAGTTAAACAATTTCAAGCAATCAAAATAGATTGTGCAATTTGTGCAGGAAAACTGTCTTCGTTAGTTTTATTATTAAAAGTGCCCATGACACGCAGTGTTGTGTATTCCGAATAAAAGGCCAGGAACACAGTAACTAGATCAAGATGGCGGAAGAACTATTTTTTAATCTAAACAGAAAACCTCGGTACAATACCAATATGGAAAACAGGTCTCGTGACACTAACTTCTACGTAGAACAGGGAAACCAAAATTAGGAAAAATCTAACACGCAGTTTTCTTTGCGTAGATATTTAGCTTATTAAATGTACAGGCCAATTCCAATAGAAAAAATTAAAAAGAAAACTTACAATTCGGTTTTTTTGGCCCAAAAGTGCTCTTATTTTGTCTTAAACGTGTCCTGTGGACTGGTAATGAGTTAGCTTACAAACACTTACAAATCTCACACGTCTCGTAATTTTGTGTCAGACAGCGTATAAATACTCCTGAAATAATGTCCGATGGCGATGTATACCTGTGTGGTGGTTTTTGATACTCTTTTCATTTCTACAATTCTTGTCTTATCCATACATTGTGTCACATGACCTACGTGTCAAGTGACCCGGTTACACATTGACTTAGCACTAACAGTAACAACAGTTCATCCCTCTTCTTTTAGAACTCTAGAAGGAGGACATAATTCGAAACACAAGAACAGTTTGTATGAAGCGGTACAATCGAAATCACAACGCTCTATCTCGAAATGTCACTTGATTAATTTCCGATAATGATTATTCACATACAATAACTTGTTCGTTCGTAATCAAGTAGACTATAATCAGTCATCTTAGTAATCAAACACAGCAACAACGTCCCACATAGTTTTTGAGGTATGCAGGCGCCCTCCTCGACTTTCGCACAGGGTAACGCCATTAAGTTGCCTATTCCACTTTTTGCAACGCTGTGGGATCCTCCAGTCCTAGCTCCAGTTCTTCGTCGTCGATCTCGGTTTCTGGCTTAAGAGCCGTATGAGGGTCCACCCTTTTGAAGAGGGACGAATTCCTTTTGATTTCTTTGTCAGTCCTCTTTGCTGTTATCATTGCACCCTTGCGTTGGCTTACGATATATGGCTTTGGATCGTATGGTGTAGCTATATTCTTGTGCGATGATTTGCATTTGGCAAGTACCATATCCCCTTCAAATAGATTAGTTGGTTTGATATACCTCTTGCTGTCCGCATATTCCTTCATCTTTCGCATTGTGGCGTCGTCTTTGTCTCGGATCAATGAGTCTCGGGTTTGTGCGGGGGGTGAGTTGCGGTAGCTTTGAGCGTATCGATCGGTTGAACAGTGCTGTCTGGTGGTATACGGTGGTATACCTGTCGACGTGTGTGGAGTGGCTCTCTTATTACATAACAGATCACGCAGTTCTTCCTTTCATGGGCGATGATTTACATTCGCTGCTTTAACTTCCAATGGTCTTCTTAACTGTGCACATGAAGCGTTCCATTTCGCCCTGAACCAGAGCGGGATGACCTTGCATTGTTTGAACCCCAGGGTGTGTGCAAATTGTTTGCTGTTGAACGATGGTCCGTTGTCAGAGCAAAGGACTTCCAGGATTCAAAATTATGCGAAGATTTTGTTCAGTCGAGGCTCAACAGCTCGGAATGATACGGTTTGCATCACGTCTACCACAGGGTATCTGGTGTAGTCATCTGTGACGACCAGCAAGTATCCTCCGGAAGGTAACTCTTTGAAGTCGACGCTGAGTTCTTCCCAAGGACCCGCAAATAATGTTCATTCTTCGCTTTGGGTGTGGCTGCCTGGCAGGCTAAACAAGACTTCACAGTATCCTCCAATAGTTAGTCTATACTGGTAAACCAAACCTTGAGAGAGTTCTGAGAAGTGACTTTTTTTTCACGATACCTTGGTGACCTTCGTTAGCTAGGTCGACGACTTCTTGTTGTAGCGATTAAGGGCTACAATCCTGGTCTCACGAAGAAGGATGGTCAATGAAGAGCAGACCGTCAGCTCTCCCTTAAGGCGTTCGACAGCTTTGTAGGTGACATTGTTCACATCGGTTCGCGTGTTGTGAGGGTACCAGTTGTCTGTCCCTCCACCTTTTCTATTACGCCATTCTTCTCATCTCTTTCTTGTTGTTCTTCTAGTTGTTTTTGTAAATGAAATGGTACTTGTCGGTGTGGTTGGGCTGATGGCGGTATGCTGATGTCAACGTGTAATTTCACTTGGAAGTCTTTGAGCTTTCCCAAGCCGGTAAATAGGTCGCTGTATTCTTCTACGAGCTCCACGATGACTGATCTTTGATCTTGGGTTGATAAGGCTGCTGCGACCTAGATGAGCGACGCAAACTGAGTAGAGATCCTCCGGCGCCTTTGGTGACGTCTATGGTTTCCTGCGACGCTTTACTGTTCTTATCGACGATGCTCGCTTCGAACTTTCCCAGCATCTTTAGGGGCATGTCGGATTTGTAAGGATATACTGTCGTAAATGTAGGTTGGAGTATCGAACGATCAACAGTGTCCTTAAAGTCCTTTTCATTGAACAGATAAATGCTCGATCCGGAATCTGCTTGAATATTGCACCATGTTCTTTGATTTTCACTTGGAACTGTGGGTGTTTAGCTCTACTATCGTTGACGCTCCATACGTCAGGTCTGATATAATATATTCGTCCTCACTGTCGTAATTTTCGATGAGGATTTTAACCTTTATCGGTACTTCCTTTGGTGCCGGAGACTTTTCTTGTTTTCCAGTGCTACGACAAACTGAATTGAAGTGCCCGATTTTCCTGCAACCACAGCATTCTTTTTTATATGCTGGGTAGGCTGCTCGACCTCCCTTATATGGGTTTGACAACAGCCACGAATTCTTTATTTCGATTCATTCCGTGGTGGTCCGTAGTCTGGCGTAGGAGTTCCGGTTCATGATGTCTTTGGATGTGCCTCATGGCATCTATATACATAGTTGGTATCATGTTTCTCAAGCCTAGCTGCTTAAATCTTGGTTTTTTCGAGGGGGTTTTACCGTACTCCAGTATGATTTTTAGTGTTGTGGTTGGCTCGCTGAGGGCTTTTTTTCTCACATTTGAAGACACACAATGCTGAATTATTTTAGATTTCATCTCTCGGTCAATGTCTGTGAATTTGCATGTCTTCGCTAGTTCTAGTGTAGTATGTCATAATTGACTGGTTTGGATTTTGTTTCACCAGTCTAAATTGGTATTCTTCAAAAGCAACACTCTTTCTCGGATTAGAGTAGTTTGTGAGAGCGGTTACGGCTTTCTCTAAGGGATTGTCACCTTCTTCGGCTTCGGTGTCTGGGAGCGTGTCGAAGATATCCTTAACTGCCCGCCAGCGTAATGAAGTATTGAGTACAGGGGGGAATGGATTGCTCGTGGGATGGATTTTCGGAAACCTAGGGAAGGAGAGTTCCAACCAATAGTGTACGGCGTGGGAACAGGCCCTTAATCAGCATTCCTTTAGGCTGAATTCATTGGTTATCTTCCTCTGATTTGAATAGTGATATGTGCTGGTTACAGCCGTCTTTGAAGGCGGTACGGAGCGTAAAGCCGACGAAATTGAAGGATTAAATCTCCTCGATGTCGAGGATCGAAACGCGTCCATTTTGGCCATACAGCTACATCCTTTAGAAAGTAGTGTATAAAAATGCCTTATATATGTGAAATACCCGATATATTTTTATTATTCTTGCAGCTTACATCATTTTGCGCTCAGGCCACGTAATGGGTTTGTTCTTTCTTCTAGATTTCTCCTTTCTCCACCATAGTTGCCGACGTATCTTCACAGTCCTCTGCGTCACAGGTATGTAACAGATCGTTTTAGCCGTGCGCTTAATAGGGACACTATTTGGCCGGCAAATGGTACTTTTAATAGATGAAAAAATGGTCAAGGAGAAATCGCTAGGCACTAAGATCGACTATTTATTATTCTAAATACAGCTATCAACCTGAAAAGGCAAGACAACTTTCGTGTCACAGGCACTTTAACAAAGTGAACCGTTAGATTGTGCGATCGAACCTATTAAGCTAGTTTAATTATTTTCATTACTTTAACGATCAGAGGTAGATTGTGCAAATTGTGCAGTTAAACTCTTTGCTGATTTGACTATCGAACCAGTTACACTAATTAACTTAGTTTGACTATTTTCACTACTTGCGCCAATTCAGCTAGATTGTACTGTGCAGCTGATAAATTGAAGCTAATTTGACTATTTGAACTACTTTTCTAATTTAGATAGATCGTGCAATTTGTGCCGGTTTATTGTTTTCACTAGTTTGACTGTTTAATCAGATGAAGCAATTACACTAGAGTTTGACAATATAAACTACTTTGACAAATTAAGGCAGATTATGGAGACTGTGCAATTGAACCATCTATGGAATAGATTAATTTTGTCCATTAGAAGCACTGAAGCTAGTTTGACCATTTGTACTACTTCAACTATTTGCGATACAAAGCAGTTTCACTGTTTTTGCTTGCTTGACTATTTAACCAGTTAAAACAATTAAGCTAGTTTGGCTTATTTTATCTTCTTAAACAAACTAAGCTCTACTCTAGAGACTATGCAGTTGAACCATTTAAGCTAGTTTGGCCATTTGAACGACTTCGACCAAATAAGATAGGTGGTGCATTTTGTGTACATTAATTGTTTTCTAGTTTGTCTATTTAACCTAGAGAATTAATTAAGATAGTTTGACTATTTTAATTAAAGAAAACAAAAAAGGTAGATGGTTCAATTGAACCATTTAAACTGGAACTGTCTTCCCTAGTTTGACCAATTAACCAGTTGAACCGATTAATCATGATTGCAGAACTATAGCAGTTGAACTTTAAGATAGTTGTGAATTTTGTCCAGTCGAGTTATTCATTTAACCTGGTTTGAGCGTATGAAGTTCTTCAACCAATCTAAATAGATTTTGCAATTTGTGCAGTTCAACTAATTTGAATATTTAATCCGTCGAACCAAGTAAACTAGTTTGACTATTTTAACTAATTGAATCAATTAAGGTAGATTGTGCAGATTGTGCAGTTGAACCATTAAAGCTAAATATGCATTTTGTTTGGTCGAACCTTTTAAGCCAATAATACATATGATCCAGTTTTACCAGTGAAGCTAGTATGGCTACGACTTCAACTAATTAAGATGCATTGTGCAATTTAAAGAGCTAAAATGTCTACGCTAGTGGGACTATATGTCCAATTGAATCAAGTAAAATAGTTTGAATAATTTAGCTACTCAAATCAATTAGGCTAGATTGTGCAGATTGTGCACTTGAACCATTTAACCTAGTTATGCCATGAGGTAGTTTGATTATTTGAGTTAAATGACATTTCTTGACAAAATTTAGAGATTAAACAATTTTCGTTGTTTAACTGTTTTCGCTTGTTGTTGCAATATAACCAGCTGAACCAATGAAACTAGTTTGACTGTTTTAACTACTTGAATTAATCAAACCAGATTGTGCAGTTTATACATTTTGTCCAGTTTGACTAATAAACCAGTGGAGCCATTTAAGTTAGCTTATGCAGTTTGAAGTGGAGTTTGTGTTGTGTTCGTACGCAAGACAGCTTACTGTCACAGTGCTTCTCCTCTCCCAGGTGTACAAATGGGTACCAGCAAATATGCTGAGGGTAGCCCTGCGATGGACTAGCATCCCATCCAGGGAGGAGTAGCAATACTCCAAGCCGCTTCATGCTAAGGAAACCGGAGTTAAGCGCTGGCCCCATGGGCTACTTGGGCCTTTATAAAGTCTTTTTTTTTATTTTTGTGCAGATTAACGGATTAATTTCCTCCGGTTAAACCATTTTTGCTACTTAGGTATTTAAACTTAGAATTTCTTGAGCCAACTAAGATACATCGTGCACTTTGTACAGTTTTACTGTCTTTGCTACTTTGACTATCTAACCAGTCGAACCAATAACACTAACCTACTATTTTTAACTGGGTGAATCAATTAAGCTAGATTGTGCTCTTTGTGCAATTGAACCCATTAAGCTAGTGTAACCATTTTAACTACCTCAACCAATTAAGATGAATGCATTTTTTTTAGTTTAACTATTTCCCCTAGTATGATCATTTGATCAGTTGTTCCATTTAAACTAGTTTAAGCATTTTAACTGCTTTAACCAGTTGAACTGACCAAGCTGTTCTTCTCACCGCTAAGAATGTTGATTTTGACCACGAATCAGATGTGGCTTAGGCAGTAGCTAGCAAACACGATTAAGTTCTTATCAAGTCATGATAAGAACTCGATAAAGCACTTGAGTAAGTACTTGAAAATTATAGATTAAAAAGTGAAATGGATTATGAAGAACTTGAAGTACCAGTAGCTCAAAACGTGATCTCAACTGGGAAGAAAACAAAAACCTATGAGATCCCGGTAGGGTTGCAGCTGGCAAAAAAACTTGCTGAACACAATAGAAGAGTGAGAGAAGAAAAAAAAGAAAGGATCTGGAGTTAAACAACAACCAGAGTCAACAGCCTCATCATTCTCACTAATGAGAATACTTTCAGTTGCGAGCATTCTTCTTTCATCAACTGGAATCTACTATGAAAGTAAAGAGGTGACGGCTTTCGTTGATAAACCAAAACCACAGCCTTAATCAACACAGCCATAGATTCCTGTAAGACTTAAGCCAGTGGGTTGATCATTTTTGTTTGGCAATGTAACGTGTCTGATTCTGATGGATTGCGATGGATTCGGATGGATTGCAAAAAAGTAATCGAGGAATCGATAACTTCTGACCCAAATTGTAATCTGACGTACTACGCGAAGTTCGTTGTGGTTATCGCTGCATCAATCGCGGCAAAACGTTATCTTGAATATCAGAAGGGTTCATCTTGAAATGTTCAGCCGATTTACAGTGAATGCAACCAAGCTAGCAGCAGTCTGTGTAATCATAGAGACTATTTAAATTCTATCTTAGTGATATAGAAGATAAACCTCGTCAAAAGTTTTGATGAATACTTGTTGTCTACTCTCGAAAATAATTTTGAAGTTCAATGAAATGGCAAGCATAGAAATAATGATTGGAGGAGCCCTCATCAATGCAACTGCCTTTGTTGGTAGAAGCTATCTTGCAAAGTATTTGAGGGGAGACCAGAATAGTGTTAAAGAGGAGAAGAGGAGGCACGATCTCGCTATGGAGAAATATTATCGATTACGCTTTGAAACTTTAGAATTAGGTGCATAATCAAGATCTTGATCTGAGGGAACCACGGCTTTTCGACTTCTACAAGCCGAGTACTTCGCAGAAGCAAGGTGAAATTATCTACATTGTTGCTGGTGCCTTGACTTTGGGAATGGTTGTCAATAGTTTCCTGTAAACTATAAAAAAATGGAAAGAACACTTTAAAAAAATCTACTGGTTCTAAAGGCTTTTGGAAAAGGTTGTCCGCGTTTAAAAAGTAGGCTAAAGAAGCTGGAGTGTCTGAGGACATTGCAGAGCTTTGGTTGATAAAGCAAGCCATCTGGCAAATTAAATTGCCTGACCCTAAACATATCTCAAGACCACCTTTTTATGTCGAATCTCCAAATGCAGTTTATCATGCTGATATTCTCTTCCTTCCTCATGACAGACTCCCAAGAGGGAGGAAAGTTTATAAACATGGACTGACAGTTATTGATGTTGCAAGCAGATTCAAGGCTGCCGAACCTCCCACCTCAAAGGATTCCTCTGATGTTTCGAGAGCTTTTCAGACAATTTAAAAGTGTGGACCATTGAGATGGCCCAATGTTCCTCAAGTTGATCTTGGGCGTGAATTTATGGGTCAAGCCACAAGAGAGATGGCAAAGCATGATGTAACGATAATAAGAGGAAATGTGAACGTTCATAGGGATCAAGGAATTGTTTAGCGATTCAATGAAACTTTAGGTGAGCGTCTCTTCACTTTCCAATACAGTCGCGAGATGAATTTCACTAGTGGGAAGAGATCAACCGAATGAGTGAAGGGGCTTCCATAAGTTGTTTCAGCTTTAATAAGAAAGTGACCAGGTTGATTGGAAGTAACCTGTTGACACAATCAAAGAGATGTTTTATCCAGAGTTGCCATACAAATCTTGAAAATTGTTTTTTTTTTACTTTTTGTCTGCTTAAATTAAGATTTGTTGAGTATATTTCTTGTAACTTTTTATTTTGTTATAAATAAAATTCTGATTTAAAAACCATTCCCGCTATATTGCAAGATTGACAATCAGTTTCATGCCCTGCCGGAGCTCAGCTAGTGGGTAAACACCCTGTGGTTGGAGGATTGTTGAGATTCCAAAGCAATAGGCTTAGGAGAGGCTGTAAAAATTTGATGGCTGGGCTCTCACCCGCCTTCAAGCCAGTCTGGTCGATTAAACTGAAGGGTGCTTATAGTGAAGGCTAGTTCTTGCATGTAGCTCAGTCACTTACCTATCCGAGGATGGGTTACAAGTGGCTCTGTGTGGAAAGTTGACGGGGTTGGAAAGGGTAGGATTTTGGACCCTTGGTCAACTTGAGTTTTTCTCGGAGGCTTGAAGGGGATGGTCTTATTTATCTTAGTTGACACCTGGCATCGGTTGAGTGTCAAAAGCATGCCTTTGGAGGAGAGGGTTCGATCAACATCGCAAAGGCCTGATCGCTAGGTTTTTCTCACGAGGCCGATAAAATTGCAGGGCGTTTAATGTAAAGGGTGGTACCTGGGTGCAGCTCAGCCACTAATCTAACCAATGGTGGGTTGCAAATGGCTCTGTTTGTAAAACTCAGGGGTGGTAACGGTAGGTTTTTAACATATCAGTCATGGAGGATTTCTCTCTCGCATAAAGGCGGATATCTTGGTTGAGCTCTTATCAGCCTGGGTTTGTTTCGGACTTTTTGTCCATTAGTTCAGAGTCACATGCATACTTTGTGATATCCCTTATTGTGGACTAGATCACTTTGGCTGGGGGTGGAATGGGGTTGGAAAATTTTAAATCTTGAAAGATGTGTGCTTGGAAATTGACTTTACGTTTGTTAATATTTATTTTTCGCTTTAGTGAATCTTTATGTATTAAAGAGGAAACGCAAGACTATTTGATGTTACGGGAAATTTACTGATTTTTCGGTGTGGCTGTTTGGAGCATATTTATTACAATACAATACAATATTTATTTGCCATATACGACATTTACAGATGGAAAAAAAAATGAAGAAAATTGATGACAGAAAATAAATGACGAGAAAGCCTGAAAGAAACCACGAGGCTTATAACAAGTCAGGCTTTCTCACTTAAAATAACTAATCTTATATTAGAATTACAATATGGACTTATGGTAATTAACTTTGACCGCGCACACGTGCACACACACACACACGCACACACATATTAAGTAAGTTAGTTTAGAATTACTGCCTTACAGAAGTTAATACCTAGAGAGAAGAAATTCCTTAAGGTTCCTTTTAAAAGAAGCGGAGGAGGGAGAACTAGTTATGTCAGAATTTAGTGAATTATAAAAGTTTGGACCTTGAAAGTAAATTGAAAACTTCCTGGTGTTCGTTCTGCACAGTGGCAAACGGAAGGACTGAGCATTCCTAGTATTATAATTGTGGATTTGACTATTCAGTAAAAAAAAGTTATTGAATTTGGAAGGGAGTGTAGAGTTCTCGAATGAAAACATAAAAGTACCTAATTGAAACGAATGGATATCATGAAATTTTAAGAGTTTAAGTTCCTTAAAAATAGGGCCAGTATGGGCAATGTATGTAGAATTGCTTACTATTCTTAACGCACGTTTCTGTAAGATTACAATTCTTTGAAGGTTTGACTTATAGGTACCAGCCCAAGCTACATTGCAATAATACAAATATGGAAGGATCATAGAATTGTATAAAGTACGAAGGGAGTGAGTAGAGAGAAAAAACCTAGATTTATAAATAATACCTATAGATTTGGATAATTTATTTGCTGTTAAGGATATATGCGATTTCCAGGTCAAATTGTCATCTAATAAAACACCCAAAAACATGGTCTCAGAAACACGAAGAATAGGCTGCTCATTTATGAAAACTTGAAATTCAAAGGATTGCTTCTTTTGCCAGGGCTTGAATACCATAAAATTAGTCTTGGCTAAATTCAAGGAGAGCCGGTTTGCTGCAAACCAGGTTGGCAATTTGTTTAATTCTCTATTTAATGTGTTAATTAGGTAAACAGAATCATTATGGGAGATAAATAAGTTTGTATCATCAGCAAACAAGATTGCATCAAGCAGGGAAGCATTGTTCAAATCATTAACATACAGGATAAAAAATAAGGGACCAAGAATAGAACCTTGAGGCACCCCACAGGGAATCCCCTGTGGGGCAGATCTAACGTTATTAAATTCGACAAATTGTGTCCTCTCAGAAAAATAACTTTTGACCCATTCTAGTGCCAGACCACGGATCCCATAATGATTGAGTTTGTCAAAAAGAATGTCGTGATTTACCGTATCGAATGCTTTCGAAAGATCTAGGAATACTCCAATGGCATGTTCTTTTCTATCAAATGCAGAAGAAATTTTGTCACACAAATCGATAAGCGCAAGGCTAGGAGAGCGATTTTTTCTAAAGCCATATTGATTATCACATAAGACATCGGAGTCATTGAGATAAACGTAAACTTTCACATTTAACCATTTATATGGTTAAATGGTATGCTCCAGAGTAAGATGTTTTTCTAGAGTCACAACCCTGAGCAGATCAACAAAACTACTGTTTAATGATCCGAAAAGTGCACTTGAAGTAGCGGAGCTACTACTTGCAACAAATGGCGCTCTCCGTGGTTTCGAAAAGGTCCACTATGAATACAACGCGACAATCTCTGAAGACTTTGAAATAAAGAAGCATGGTATTTTTAAGGAACAGTGCTGTTGAAAAAAGGACTTTGAAAGTCAAGTCGAAAAATTAAATGGATTCATGACGCGAGACCTGTACTGGAGACTCGAGGAGTGAATCAGTGAAGTGCACGAAAGCAAGTTACGCCCTTGTGTTTCTTCCAGACAAACTCAAGACGATGAACACCTCTGAAAAGCAGCTTAAAGCAAGCATTTGCGAGTTTAAAATTAAAGCATTTAAAGTAAAAGCAAGAATCCTTAAGCCAGGAGAAGGAAACCAAGTTGAAGCTCGGTTTGCTGGAAGCAGAGCATGAAATTCTTAAAGCAGAACTTGAAGTTATGCTGTTGGGGGCTTGGTTGGGAATATTTAAGGAAAGAGTTAAAAAATTGTGCGATAACTTTTTTTTTCTGAGGAACCAACTTAAATGTTGTTTGGACATGAATTCTTCCATTGATATTAAAGGGCAAGAAAGCTGCTTGAAGAAAGATTTGGAGACCCTTTCACCATTGTTTCAGAGCACGTGGCAAAATTGACTTAAGGACCCACTCTAAAGGCATTGGATCACACAGGACATCTGCGCAAGCGCAGAGAAACCCGAGTAAAGTTGTTCAAAGACTTCCCTTTCACCTCTGCAAAGGTTCGTTGAATTCGCTGACCAAATCCAGCAAACGGGCCAGCAACCTAACATCGGTCATACTGCAAAGTTTGTAAAGGTAAAGGTACGAGCTGTTAAAAAAATCAGCATTTGACTGTCTGGTGGACACGGAGCGCGAAAGAGTAGAGAACCAGAGGCTTAAAGCGACGCAAAAAAGACCTCGATTTTTTAACGAGCGTGGCAACACCTTTAACGCAAGAGAGAAAGAATCTGGAGAAACTCCGACTTACTCCTCCAACCAGGAGTCCCAGTCAATCAGGCATCTGAAGTACCCAGTAACTAACGCAGTTCATCCCTTAGTGAAGTACAAGCGATTTGGACAAAGAACTTTGAAGAACGTCTGCAAGTAATAAGAACAGCTAAGCTGTGACACGATTGGTTCAAATACGGTCACATAGTGGTGAGATGATTAACAACGAAAGCATGCGAGATCCAAGGCTGGGGAAAAAAGTATTACACCTTGCTCCATCCTCTATTTAATCAACGAAGGCAATCGCTACCAGATAGAGCAGGGAACATATGGAGAGAGTAGTGCAGCGCTGCAAACCAACAGTACGTTACTAAACGCGAAAGGGAATTGGAATTAAAGAATTGGTTGGATGCACGCGGGAGGTTTGGACAGCACGAGTGAAACGTAAGAGTTGCTCTAGGGGAGCCGAAATCAAAGTTTTACTCAGAGAATTGCAAATTTTCTGGTGAGATGCTTTAACACGAACTTAGCAAAACTAAACGCTTTACAGCAGAACAGAGCAGAGTCAAGGCTTCTCTATTTGTTAACTAATAAAGAATATGTTTAATTCCCCAGGCGCTACTTCCAACTTTCAAAATCAAGTGTACTTCCAAAGCGAAAAACAGTGTCGTCAGCATGCTCTATACTTTCATCAAGCACGCTATAATAAGCCAATCAGATCCCCTGTTAGAAGGGTTCAAATAATTTGATTAATTGAACAAGACTACGGTTGCTGTCAAACCACCAAGTTTACTATCTGCAATAGTTCACAGTCTGAAATAGTTCGGCAGGTCGAATTTAACGATTTTGCCTAACGTTTTTTTAGTCTTAATACAGAATCTGAAAGTGAAATGTTAAGTGAAATCCGGCCGAATTGTGGCTCATTAAAATACGCAAGTTTTTTCACATGACAATTAGAAAACAAACTGCTCAAGGCGTGTGTTTCATGGATGAACAATGAACGACAACCGAATTCACAAGTCATGGAGATTTCTCGGAATGACAGCGCCGCAAAACTTGGCTGGTGTGACTGACGTGGCCTTCCACTCAATGCATCGTAAAGGAAATCAGTGCAAGCTCTTAGTTGTTCACTCGAAGACGATCGATGTAGTTTCCTGCTTCACTGTGCTAAGTGGAGATCGTCACCATGACGACACCTAGGCAACACATGACAGGTGTGTAGGGTCAACCCTTAACGGTAGAACGGTAGAATGGTGGAATGGTGGAATAGTGGAATGGTGGAATAGTGGAATGGTAGAATGGTAGAATGGTAAATGGTAGAATGGTAAATGGTAGAATGGTAAATGGTGGAATGGTAGAATGGTAGAATGGTGAATGGTAGAATGGTAAATGGTAGAATGGTAAATGGCAGAATGGTGGAATGGTGGAGTGGTAGAATGGTAGAATGGTGGAATGGTTGAATGGTGGAATGGTAGAATGGAGCAATGGTAGAATGGAGGAATGAGAGAATGGTGGAATGGTGGAATGGTAGAATGGTAGAATAGTAGAATGGTGGAATGGTAGAATGGTGGAATGGTAGAATGGTGGAATGGTAGAATGGTGGAATGGTAGAATGGTGGAATGGTAGAATGGTGGAATGGTAGAATGGTGGAATGGTAGAATGGTGAAACGGAAGAATGGTGGAATGGCAGAATGGCAGAATGGCAGAATGGCAGAATGGTGGAATGGTAGAATGGTGGAATGGTAGAATGGTGGAATGGTAGAATGGTAGAATGGTAGAATGGTGGAATGGTGGAATGGTAGAATGGTAGAATGATGGAATGGTAGAATGGTAGAATGGTAGAATGGTGGAATGGTAGAATAGTGTAATGGTAGAATAGTGGAATGGTGGAATGGCAATGGTAATGGTAATGGTGGAATGGCAATGGTAATGGTGGAATGGCAATGGTAATGGTGGAATGGCAATGGTAATGGTGGAATGGCAATGGTAATGGTGGAATGGCAATGGTAATGGTGGAATGGCGGAATGGCGGAATGGCGGAGTGGCGGAAAATGACCTTGAATCCTAAAACACGGAACGGATGTCAGGGCATGTTGCGCGAACTGCTCGTACAAAGACACTCAAGCGCTTGACACATTCATCCCCACGACGATAACGCGCGTGACTAAAATTAATTGTTGATTTTATTTCTTTTACTGAGTAGTCTGAATAAAAATGAACCATTACGCATGGAAGATGGCTGCGTTTCGCGTTGTAAACCTGTTTAATTGCCTTTTGTTATGCTAAATTTGCACATTTAAATTTCCCTCGATTAAGTTCTCTCCTTCTGAGAGCCCCTTCTTTTAGCTGAAGATTTAGATGAGCGCCCGGATGCCTTCTTTTACCACTCAGTAAAAGAAATGAATAAATAAAAATTAGTTTTAGTTGCGCGCGTTATCATCATGGGAATGAATATGCCAAACGCTTGAATGTCTTCGTACGAACAGTTCGCGCAACATGACATCTGTTCCGTGTTTTAGGATTTGGGGTTATTTTCCTCCGTTCCGTGTTTTAAGATTTGGGGTCATTCTCCGCCATTCCACCGTTCCGGCTTTTAGGGTGGCCCTATCGCAGTCGCTCTGACACCGTCATGGCTTGTGTGAATTTTAACACTCAGGTCATTTTGGTTACATTGTCATTATTTCAGTTTTGTTTTTTTTTCAAGACGAAACTACATGGACCATTCGAGTTTTAGCTTGTTTGATTTTCATTACCGTGCGTAAGCTTTCAATTCAACTGAGCGTTAAAAACCTTCATGGACATGGTACAAATTTGCGACTTAAGCACGAAATGTGCCGAACTCAAAGATCTTTTATTCTGACTACATTATTAACCTTGACTACAATTATTTTCTGCAGAGACCTTTTGTTCTAAATAGTTCTACCGCATTTACATACCTGCCATTGTCCTGTCCTATTGTCTGCTGAACCCCTATTGGACTGCATCATCTAATGATCCAGCTTTCAATAAAAAAGCGTTGTAGGGTTTTCGAATCCTCTGTATAATGGTAAAACTGTTCATTTTTGTTCATTAAACACTGTTGCTTGCGTTGTGGGACAAGAAAATTAATTCTCTTGGAAGAGTCATTCTTATCCCTTATTTATTTATCAAAGAAATAACACTACAATGATACTATTGCAATAGCTCATCACATCCTCCTTAGCCATCGATTTAATGGTTAGGCCACCTTGTTTAGTAGCCATAAGCCTAGCAATAATGCCTTGTTTGCATAGAGTCGTACGCTGTGTCTAAATGTACGATGTTCTCCGAAGTAACTTGAAGTAAAGTTTCTTGTGCAATTTACGGAATTGCTTAAGTTCTAAAATGATTTCGATCTTTCCGATCAAATCATCCTCGATTGCTTCCTCATAGTTCAAATAAACTGATCAAAACTAGCTCATTGAGACTGTCGTCACCGTCGCTTTTACGACTTTGAAGTTCTTTTCTTTCCGTTGTTTGTGAGACCATCAAGGTTATATTTTGATGGTGGAGCGAAAGAAAGGTAACACCAGCGTACGATTTTACACGACAGATGCCATTTTGAAATTGATCCCGGCAAAAATTTGTCTTTGCCCCGCCTCCCAGACAGATGAACAGAAGGCGATAGCACGACTTTAGCGAAAGAACCAAGCTTAGAAGGGGAGGCAGGGGATAACGTGTAACAAATCTCAGAGTTTTAGATCCATTTCTAAACCTCACAGCTTGACTGGCGCCATATCATGAGGCAAAAACGTGTCTTTGAATCAGAATTACCTTAGGAATAGTGGCAATTAACGATTTCTGTCGGCAAGAATGTACGGGAAAATTAATGGCATTAGCCAATGCTATTAATGTTGGGGTACATACGATATGTTTGTCATGAATTCCGCTCAGACCTCAAACATTCCACTTTGTGTTTTAATGTTTTCTTCATTTTTTGTTTTGTACCTCAGAAGTGTGTGATGTAATTGTAATTGAATGGGGAGTATCTTTCTTTAAGTGAAGGGGGGGTTAAACATCAGGCAAGTTAAAGCCTCGAATCATTACAATGTGGAATGCAATGCTATTGTGGGGAGGGGTTAAACATATCATGCAAGTTAAAGCCTCGAATTATTGCAATGTTGAATGTAATAGTGTTTGGACTGTATTAATTACTCAGGCTTAAGCTTTGAGTTGTGTTGTTCTAACGAACATATGTATTCACATAACAACACCAACTTTACATGGGTAACTCATTACAACGTGTACGAAGTTTGCATGTTGGGGATATGAAAATGCAAGAACCGTTTTACTCCGGCCTGAAAATGGCAAGTTCCCAACTCTTTCTAACTTTGGCCCTTGGTCATTATCACCATTCCTTTTTACACTTACTGCCAATTGAACTCTACTACCAATGACATCTGCCATCTAGCTGCAATAAAATCCTTGACTCCCAAGTTTCTTTTCACCTCCACTCCCTTTACCTATAAAATGATTGGTTCCTAAAGTATTAATGTCCTTTTCAGCAACCTTTTTAGTGCTAAAATAAATTGAAGAGCAGTAAAAACTGAGTGGAGCTGCGCTTTAAGTTAAAGTTCATAGAAATCAGTTTTTTCGAAAGTTGAATCCCATGCGACCAATACAAGATTATACAAGCTCTGAGCAAGAAAATAGCAAAACTTAACCTCTGGAGGTGACGGCACCTCTGTTTATTATTTAAGTCTTTACAATTTTTTCAACAAACACTGCTCTAAAATGGAATGTTAAATAGGCTTCCCAGACTTTCCCTTCCTGGGCAGCAACATCGCGAGGATTAATAAATGCTCCCTATAAAGTAAGACATTTTGAAATAATCGTGAACATGATCTACTAGAAACATTGGTGGTTAGAGGAATTTTCCTTCAATGCATAACCCCCGTTGGGAGCACATTTCTCATAGGTACTACTATCCTTGAGCGCAACCATCCAATGATTCTTTTATTTTTTTAATCATTTACTTAATTCTCCAAGATCATGGCCTAACGCACTGAGTATACTTTTCAATTCAAAGAGTATTACTGCCCTTTAGTGACATACAAATTTGAAACTTGAGTAAAACCTTTCTCTCCTCTTCTCCTTCCAAACACTTGCCTGTATCCAGACATAAAAAAAATTGCTGACAAAACAAAAAAACAAAAAACATTTTTATAGATACAATTTTACATACATATTGTTTCTCACATGATGTCAAGGCTATGTTTATGAAAACCAGTGAACTACCGGCTACAATAGTCTACCAAGCAAATCCACTGGGACTTGACCTTTCATTTCACACATTGCATTCTATTAGAGGCAACTCCCTCAGTTACACAACTTTGATTCATCGTGTAAATATACACAACTATTCAGACAGTCACACTGAATCTTTGGCAAAGGAGCACTGTCCCAAATTCCTGGACCTGACAACAGCCTACGCAACGAGCAAGGAATTCCAGGTAACTGACGAAATTTTAATAAAGAGTGACGTGCCATGCGCAAAACCCTTGTTCCATCCATCTTCATGGAGAGATCCGTAAAAAATTGCAACATATCATCTGCCGACAAATTCTTGTCAACAACAGGGCCTCCATATTCCTGAAGCATGGCGACACACAAGAAAATATGGAAATACTTGGTTTGATAATGAGACCAACAAGCTTCCCACATTTTCAAAACTTCTTCATTAAAGAATTCTCGTTTAAAGGAGAGAAGAAGCCAGCGGTGACAAAATAACATGTCCATGGCATCGTCTTTTAGTATACAGTGCGCATAAAATCGAGGAACTAGGAGACGTAACAGCTCCCGCAAGTAACACTAAAGGGATGAGAGAGAACAATTACCATTAATAATCACTGAGGATGGGGTCTAAGTCTAGTTTTTTTCACTTAAGATCAGCCAATAAAAATCCATAACTAATTTTGCAAACCTCCTCTTCCTGAAATATCTCAAAGCAAGTTGAGGGCGTCCACTGCAACTGAAAGTCAAATTTGGGCTAGATCTATTAAGAAATCCCTCTGGTAATACCATCCTCATTCTAATTGACGGAACCTTAAGGAGAAACGTTTATTGTCGTCTCGTCACAAGTCCGCGTGAGGATTTTAAACCTGACCTTCGGATTTTCGTGCTCTACCATTGAGCTGGGCAACTAAGTTCATATGTCACATGCGTCATGCGATGTAAAAAAAACTTCACGCGTAACTCTCGCAGTGCTTCTCTCCACCCTGGAATATAGATGGGTGCCAACGAATTTTCAGGGAAGCCCGATGAAGTGCCGGGGGTAAGCTTGCGATGGACTGGGATCCCATCCAGAGGGGAGTAGCAATACTCCTCGTTGCTTCAAGCTACACGAATAAGCTCCAGCTGGGGGGCCAATGAGCCCAAATACAGACTTTACCTTTACCTTACTAGTTAAGACGTTTCAAAAGAGATTGAAGTAGGTTAGAATGCCCCCTTCCCCAATTCAATGTTAAAAAAATTACAGGAAACAAAGTTCAACATCATAAAGAGGGAGAAGGGGTTAAAATAAGAATACTGGGGCTAAAAGTTGGTATACTTTTCAAAAATATTACCATCTCAGAGATAATGTAAACAATTTGCTCTGATATTTTTAGCTCAGAGATGGTGGGCATCGACTAATGTTTCAAAGGTGAGTACAGATCATTACAACCCATTACTTAAAGTCACCACTAGTCTCTTGATGGATATTTATCGTTCCTTCTGGGAACACTTAAACAATCCAGAGAGGTGTCTTTCATAAAGTCACAACATTTTATGAAACTGGAATATACTGAAGTCTTCTGCATAAATTACATGATCGAATTGACAATATAAACATGCTTAAACAGCACCTAGTTGCAAATTTTCAGTTACATTCAGCGAAAACTCTGGATGTTTTCCTTATGGAAAGTTCAAAAAATTTTTTATGAACTTGCTTTTTTACGACTGTGCATTAATTTAACAAAAATGATGACATTGCAAGAGGGATTCCTCAAGCTATCCTGACCAAATTTGACTTTCAGTAGCTCTTGACTAGAAACTCTCAACATTCTACAAAATATTTGAACTGAAAGAATAAAGGAATGAAAAAAAGTGAGATTATTATTTCCTAAACTGAGATTAATAAACAAGAAATTTGTCTGCAAATCTAGCATGATTTTGCTTGCTTACTTTACAAATAATGTGGATTAGTCACACACAACACATTTGGAGTTCATATTCATTAAAAGGAATACTTAAAACTTACACTTGCAGGCATGGTAACATTGTTAAAAAAATGAAGCACTACAGACATTATTCTGATGTTAAACATTGTCTAAATTTTGCTGCTGG
Source organism: Pocillopora verrucosa (assembly GCF_036669915.1). Taxonomy (NCBI): domain Eukaryota; kingdom Metazoa; phylum Cnidaria; class Anthozoa; order Scleractinia; family Pocilloporidae; genus Pocillopora; species Pocillopora verrucosa. The sequence goes on along the minus strand of NC_089319.1, from coordinate 14,269,820 downwards.
CTTTAGTTGTCCATGGAGGGTTTCCTTAAAAAATGGTTTAGAATTATTTTTGTCTAGCTAGCATGCAAGGGTGGATGGATGAAATATTCTGTAACCCTGATGGCAGCAATTTATCAGTGGATATTCAAATTCATATTTTGGGCAATATTTTGCTCTTTAAGGAAAGACCTGGTTATCAAGTGTGCAAACACCCTTGCATATTGTAATCTATCAAAGAGAAGCCCAGTTCATCTAGTTTGGAATTCATGCTTCAAAACCTGTTTGACAATGGCAGACAAGGAGAAAACACTCACTCCACCATATGTATAATCAGCCAATTTGATGCACTGCAAAACAAAGGAAATCTTCCACAGGGTAGAAAAAATTAGGGGGATTTCCTAAAATGGGATTCAAGGATTCAAAAAGTTGAGAAAATACTAAGTTTTTTTCAGCCTTAAAAATAGGGAAAACAAGTTTTCTCTAATAAAAACATTGTTTGTACTGTAAGAACGTTTTTTAACAGCTGTAGAAGAAAATGACAAAATTTGGGAAACATTTCAATTTAATACACATTCATCAAAATGCCTATGAAACTATGATGGCTTCAGCTTAGTACTCCAAAATGAGGATTGTCATCTCAGCCTTACGACTCATAGCCAGGTGAAAGAAGCTTGATTTCCTTCATAATTCAATGAATGCAATATAAACTACATGTACCTGAGTTTTTGGTTAAAGCATTTTGTCTACTGCAGAAAGCACATCTTTCATAATCCCAATATACAATTTCAAGTTCAAAAAGAGAGGTTGAAGAAACAGTTGAATCTGAAGCTGATTTGTTTTCTTGGTGCCAAAAGGACTTCCTTTGGGTACTTTTCCCTTATTTGTTTTCCATGTAAGTTGTAAGCATTATTTAAGAGCCAAGTGAAATCTACTTCCTGCAGATTGGTTAGTCTTACCAGGGTCCTCTACACCTCTGGCCAATGAAATGCAGGACTTAATGTATTTATCATTATCATTGACATATTAATGTGCTCCCCTAATCCAGAATAGGCAATTTTTGCTTCTATTAGAAGTATGTATGCCTCTAACTTCCTGTAATTTCCATTGCTTTTCTTGATATTCTGACTCATTTAGATACTTTACTCACTATCCTCTTCAGCACTATTTTCCTGAAGGTATCAGAAGATGAAACAAGGGAAAAGTGCAGAGACAGTCCAAATACAGTGCAAATGCCCACAAAAATTTGAAAATATTAGTAATAATACTTTTAGATAAATACTACTGTGATTTGTGTATCCCCAACATGTGTTCCTTCCCCCCCTTTGCTCTGACCTCACTTTGATCTCACTCTAAAGTGTTAAAAAAATTAACAAACTGGGGGGCCTCCTTTACAACTGATTTGTTTGAGCTAACATTAGAGACCTATACTGCTCTTTGTTTCAAAAGTGAACTTTTTAAAATACATACTACATAGTATCAATTTTCATTTATGGCAAACAGAATTATATAGATTTATATATGTTCAGCTGTATCACACATCTAACAGAAACTGTGCAAAAGGGAATACACATATGGGAATACACATATTTCTGAGCCTTGAGACTGAAGTTTAAAGGAGTATTCGTGGGATACCCAATGGCACACAGAGAGTTTGAACATTTATACCAGTAGTATGTTTGTGTTTGTGTTTTGTACAAACACATTTTTTGAGTCTTGATGTGATAGACTCTCATCAAGGTTTACTTATTTCATCAGAGTATGTTGTGATGTAATAAGAGGAACATGTAAGTAGGTAAGATATATAGTAAAGACATTCATTCCAATTTCTTGCAAAAATCCCAGTTCTATAGTGCAAATGAAGCTATGTTGTTTTATGGCTGATTATAAGCAGGTAGAACAATTCCAAGAATTTGAAATCCAGAGCAAAAAGGCTTTTACATCAGGTTCTAACAAAAGTAAGCAAGCTCAGTATTAACGGTTTTTGTCACTACAGAGCCTTCAACCTTTCTTAGATGACTTGAAAGGCTGCTCAAGGCCCCAGTTAAAAAAGGGGTTTCCTGAGCAAATAGTTGAAATACACTTTCAAGTAGGAAATAATCCATTACATTTTGATCTGAAACATTTCAGCTCTCACTAATTTATACATTCAATGACATCTTATGCATTATATATACTCCCACCTACATCCAAATTGTCCGCAATTTTATCTGTTTACCAGAAACTTTAGAGTTTGGAAGTAACACATTGTATCAGTATGCCACTGGTTCAGTTTGTCAGAGTCTTACAGCTCAGCCTATGAAGGCAATCCAACACATTGCCTCAACTAATCTAAATTCTGTCAAAAAATTGCACAGAATTAAAAATGATTGGTATGCCAATTTTTCTCAATGGACAAATTTGAAGTTAATTTTAAGTTATTCCACTTACCAGTTGGCTGTCCATAATATCATCTTTGGGTGATGTCACAAACACACTCCTCTCCATCAAACCAACAAAGCACCAGAATGCATCAACCTCATCTTGAACCACTGCCAGAACAGTTGCTAGTAGGTCTGACATACCTTGATTGTATCCAACCTGAGGATTATGTGTTGCATAATTTAAGAGTATGTTCCTGTAGTAGAAATAAATGACATGAAAATAGACTCAATTGAACCAATCTCAGTTTATGGTGATTTTCCATTACATGTACAATGTATTGAGCATAGCGCTTCTGCTTAGTCAACATACTAAAATTTGGTAAAACTGCATGCAGATAGCTATTTGAAAAAGGATTTGAAATTGAAAATAATACATGTTCATCACTAGCTAGTGAAAATACCGAGCTCTTATGCTTCACAAATGTCAAGCTTTCTGATGACACCAAAACTAACCAGCTGTTTGATGGATTTTGTTAGGCATCATTATCAAGGACAAAGCTCAATAAATATTGCATAAAGGAAAAACAAAAAAAGACATTTCAAGCTCTATGGCATCTTTAAGGTAGCCACACCAACTCTTCATTTGTAAAGGGATAAGAGGTGCACCATAAGCAGGCTAGTTTTCATGCGTGTAACTTCAAGAGTTCAACAAGGTACCCAAACATCAAATATTTTCACCAAAGTTTTTGGACACATGCAACTGACTGGTAGTCTATGATAATCATCATTCTATCTATTTATTAACTTTAGCATGCCATCCTGTCCCCAAACTAATGTATTACATCTGTATTATTTGGACAGATGTTTTTAATACCTCATAATGGTAACATTTGGATTATCATTGCCAGCAAAGTATGGATGGGATCTATCTGTGCGGACGACATCTTTGTCAACAATGCATTCAACAGTCTTCCAGAATTTGTGTTTTTCGTCTTGGTTCTTCTCAAGTCTATAATGAAAAAAATCATAGCCACTTTCTTATTTAAGTAATATAGTCTGTAACTGTCAAACTTTTGTCAGCCACTTCATTCCACAGATTTCACTGAAATTGAAGTCTTGTTTTAGGGTCCTAATCACAAAATAAATATTACAAAGTTCCAGTTATTTTTGCTTTGCAAAAAAAAAAATGGGAAAGCTCACTTGGTCTGCCATACTTGCCTGCCAATATGGTGGATCCAAGGTGATATTTTGACTTCAACTCCAGTCCCATTGTAAAGATTTCATAAAATCTCATGATTCTCATAAAATGATCCTTTCTTCCTCTTAGCATTTATTGAAACAAATATGGAAAATATCTGGTTTGAATAACATATGATCCCAAAATTCTAAGGTTGCCTCAGGCCACCTTTTACAAAGAAAAAATTTACCCAAATTAGTTAACTAATAACTTCAGTGTTACTTTGATTAAGAAGATACCATTTACCACAAACAACATCTGTTCATAGATGAACAGAGTTCATAAATAAAAAAATGAAGGAAAAGAAAACTGTCAAGTAAAAAAATATATCAATCAATAAGGACCAAGCTATGTTTGGGGCCTGGTCCTAAGAGCTTCTAAATAAATTTACTAGTCAGAAGAAAATAGTTTAAGTAGATTTTTGTTCAGGAAGTTTCCCAATGCTGGTCCCAAATACTGCGCTCAGTCACCATGGATTGACAATTTTTCTTCTTTGACCTAAATTTCTCCCGTTTTTATATTAATGGCATCAATTCATCCATAAACAAACATTGTACAAAGTAAATGGCAACTTCTGAATGGAGGTAAAATTGGAGATATCAGGCTTAAAGTTGGGGTAAGTTTACACTGTTCATGGTGGCACAAAAAGACACTCAAACATTCAGATAACTTTACATCATATTTGTCCTTTACCTCATTTTTCTAATAAATTTAAAGAAAAAGGTAGATCTCTACATTTATTTTAAGAGATGTTAAGAAATCTCTATGAAAGGATGCAAGTTGAGGTACTAAGAACACCTTTGATATACCATGTTGGTGGGTAAGTATGGGCAGACTAGGCCAGTTTTATCAATTTTTTAACAAGCAAAAGCAACTGGAACTTCTAAATACCCATTTCGTAATTACGACCCTTAAATCAGCCTTCATGCAAAATTTCAACTAAAGCTGTGTGGTTAGGTGGCTGCAATCTTTAGAAAAAGTTAAAAAGTTACAGACTTGCAATGAATAAAATATATTGGACCCTGTATCAAGTGGATCCCATATAATGGAAAAAGTGAACTCTAAGCTCAAGTCCCAAATACTTTCTTCCAAGAATAAAGAGAACATCAAATTTAAAGGCTTTTGCTTCATGAAAGCTGTTTTCAGAGGAAGATTTTCCAACTACACTAGTTTATTCAAGAATTACTCTGTTATCCCTGCGTAAATCTATTAAGTTCTTGAATAGGGTTACAAAGGACAGTCATGGTTCATCACATTGGCTTCCACCAAGGTATGCGTGGGAGAAACTCGCCTTGATGAACTTGCTATCTCAAAGAAGAGGGCAATGCAGTGGACAACAGATAAGAAGTAGCCACATGAAATCTTCCAAGAAAGTCACTCCTACCAATTACAACAGGAAACAACCACCTCCACAGAACATCTTGAACAGAGCAGAGCAGTTAAATATTCAATTTATCACCTCAGATGAACAACAGCTAGAACACTGCAATTACCAAAAATCACATCCTACCCACAACCCATCCAACTGTGTAAGGATCTCACCTACAATGTAAAATGTATCAGTCAGACCTCAATTTTTTTTTTCCATCTATGTTGCTGTCTAAAGATTGACAAAGTAAAGGAAGCTATCATTAAGCTAGTTTAGACCTAGCACTTATTACCGAAACTTGGCTGCAAAGTCATATTCAAGACAATATTGTCTCTATTTCGGGTTACAACTTTGTCCACCTTGATAGGCATTATGACACTCATGGGGGCATATGCATATACATCAAAAACTCCATCAGTTTTCAAGTACTGACAAAAAGTTTGAAGTAAGTTGGCTGAAGCTATGTCCCCTGCAACTCCCCAAGGGATTGTCTTGCATTATTATTGCCAATGTTTACCATCCATAGACCAACAAAGGCGCAAAAGACTCAGACATGCTGAACTACCTCTTCAACTCCACGTTGGCCATCGAATCTCCTTCCCAAACTGCGGGATTCTAATAGCTCACAATTTCAACAGGCTTGACATGTCCTGCTTTTGTAATGCCTTCCAACTCAAGCAGATTGTCAATCATCACCAACATGACCCCATCTTCACCAAAATGAAGGACTTCTACAAGACCCCCATCAAACACCTTACCTTCGGCCTCTCAGGCCATGCCACCAATGAGATCCATCCCCAACTCTGACTGCACAAACCAAAGACCTAGCAATCTGTGTGCCACTATACACACCCAAGCAGAAAAATTGAACTTGGTTGCTACCTTTGTAAAATCAACTGGTCCCTGATGGAGAGTATGCAAGGTTACACATCAAAGCTTCAACTATTCACCTAAATTTGCAATGAACAGTGCACCAATTTGTATAATGTAATAATTTCCTCAGTTGATCACAAACTTTCATTCTTACTTCCTCCTAAACATGAGAATCCCTACAATCTTAAGAAAAAAAAGAGGGTATGACCTTCCCCAGGTGTGCACCAACCATTTCCAGCACTTGTTCATCCCTGCAATGTGTAGATTAGCAAACAACAGCCTATTGTAAAGAAGGTGCCACCAACTGAGCCATTCAAGAACCTGCTTTATCAAGTAACAACTATGATTCTCAGGTGGAAATACTCAAGCAATGTTTTGGCAAGACTCAAAAGATCATCTCTGCACACATGGAAGAAATCCTAAAATTGCAGCCCTCGTTAACTGATTGTCCATTGTCTCTATGATTGCTCTAGGATAAATTAAGCACACATGTGTGAGGACTATTTTCTCTTGCAGGAGTATGGCAAATTGTTTATTCCAATCATGTCATAAACAAGATACAACTGGAATCAAGAGATGAGATATGGAAAATGAATGAGCTGTTGGACTCAATCAAAGGAGAAAATGAAGTGCACAAAGAAAGTAAGGCTGTCAAACATAACAAGTCTAAGAATGAAAACTGCCAAACCCTGGTTTGAATTCCTCATGATCGATTCATACAGGCAACACACTATTTACAGCGGAAAGCAAAGAATTCTAATTTTGATGTGTTTATTGCAATGGGAAGCATTACCCAGCCTCCTGTATGGAGCTTTGACAATCCCACAATTGAAGAAGCATTCTTCAGAGGGATAATAAATGTTTTATTTACCTCAAAACTGGCCATGATGCAAAGAATTGCTCCTAAACAAAGAGATGCCAACACTGGGATGGAAAACATCCTCAATCCATAAGCACAAGAATGGAAACCACCACTCAACAAGAACGCCTGCAAAGTCTATGCCAAGGGGAACTGTGCTTCTTCAAACAACAAGTTGTAAACGACCCAATTCAATTCCTGCATGTGTGCTTTTCAACAATGGAAGTCAACAATTGTATGTCTCATCAAGTGTAACCTTGTCTTAATTTAAAGCCTCTCAATTCAGAAAAACTGTGCAGTAACACCTTTGGGAACGTGAAACAGGAATGCAATGTCATAAAACTGTATTTACAACAGGAAATCATGAAAAATTGGAACTGTATGTAGTGAACTTCACAGCAATCTGTTCTCCCTAACCAAGCAAGGGCAATGTAGGTGACTATGTCCATTCAGAAGGCCTGAATTTGGATTCTATTAACATTTAAATGGGCTCCGATGGCCACAGGGACTTTGTGATGGGAGATTACACCTTACATGATCAGGGTTTGACTGCAGTTTACAGCAAATTTGGATGGTAGTTGTCCAGACCAATGTATGATCAATCATCTAACAGTGTTGTTTCCTCCAACCTGATTATTTCTGGTGAATGCCATTCAATGTTTGGGGAGCAAGATGACAAATTGGTTGGGAGCTTGAAGAAATTCTGGGAGTCAGAGTGTGTCAGAATAATTCCAGAGGATCAATCAATACATCCTGATAAACAAAGGCCAGAAATCCACTTAGTTGCAACTAAGAGGTTGAATAACCATGGAATAGTTACCAACTGAGAAAAACTGACTGTCATCACTGCATCTCAAGTTGAAAGAGGAGCCAGATTTAGTAAGGAACTATGACAAAATTGTTCGAACAAGAGCAGACCAGAATCACTGAAAGGGTTTATGATAAAGAATCAAGCAGTACAGCTAACAGCAGCTGAGTTTATTAATCACCACACCATGCAGAGATCAGAAAAATTGGCAAAACAACTAAAGTGCAAACAGTTTACGACAGGTCAGTGAAAGCATCTAAAGAAGAACTGTTTCTGAATGACTGCTTAGAGATCGGCAATAATTACATTCTGTTCATATTTGTCAAGCTGGCAATATTTAGAAGCAACCTAGTTGGACTTACTGCAGACTTCAAAAAGGCTCTCCTAATGATGAGCATCAAAGAGGAAGAACAAGATATGCTCCACTTCCTGTGGTTTGACAAACCAGAACAAGACAGACCTAGAATTGCACGATTTTGATTCAACCAACTTTTGTTTGGATTGTGACCATCACCTTTGATACTCCAAGCAACAATTGCTTATCATTTACGTTTGTACAAACCAGAACTGGAAATGGCAGTGCTACTCAAAATCATATTAAGTTGACCATTTGCTTTCTGGAGCAGAAATGACGAACCCTTGATTCTATTTTAAGAACTTTGCATTGGCAAGTTCAACTGGACAAATTCAAGGAATCAGTTGAAGAAATTCACAAAACCTTTTATTGGAATGACTTGATGACAACATCATGCTGGATGAAAATCAATGGGTTTGGGAACAGTAAATGCAACACAGAGATAATGAGATTCACTAATTTAAACTTCCACACAAGCATGGCAACACTGTCCAGGTCATCAAAATCCTGCTGATTTGCCCTCATGTGAAGCAAAAATGGTGGACTGGCCTGCAATTCCTGTTCTGTACCTTCTGGATACCACATGGTCCAAGAATGGAATGACCCATTGTGAAGATGAAGCCACGCTCAAAGAAGTTGTTGACAAACCACCAGCTACTGTTCACTCCTTTGTGGATACTTTACCAGTTCTTCAGAGAAAAGGATTGACCAGATCATTGATATCAACAGATTTCGCCTCCTAACAAAATTCCTTTGTGTAAATGTTCTTGAATTGGAATAAAGTTGCCAAGGTAAAAATTGCTAAGATGGAAAGAGTGAGATTAAGTGCAGCAGAATTAAAGGGAAGCTGAACACTGTTAGATCCGATCAGTCCAAGGGTCATCCTCCTTCAAGGAAATTGCATTTCTTCTGCGTAAAGATCACTGCTACCCCTCCAATGTATGTTACTCAGTTTGGATTGTTCTCAGATGAAGGTGTTCTCAGGTGCAAGGGGAGACTGAACAATGCACTTCTGCTTGTGAACCCAAAGAACCCCATTCTACTGCCATTTTGGTGAGATTATCTTGCCATTCTGCATCAAATTTCTTTACTTCTTGTTCTAACAGTCAGGCATCTCTTTTACTTTCACCTATTGACTTTTCTCCTTTTTATCTTTCTCCACTCATATTCTAGTTTTAAATGCAAACAGACAGCAAAGATCTCCATGTGCAAAAAAAAGGAGGGGATGTTTACACCACTGAGATTAAACAACCTGGATGTTTTGCCTCAAGAAACCCTCTGAGTGTCATTTACGTTGACATGTTGTAATTGACTATTCACACTTTGGTGGGCAAAAGGATTCAGTTTAAAAATACCTTTTTGTAAACAACTGTGAGTATTTCAATATTTTATCAAAATTTTTCTTGGAAACTATATTCAAAATAATTGTACTTAGTTTGACATGAAGAAAAATAATTTTTTTAAAAAAAAAAGCCCTTTAAGGTTTATCATATCCATAAGTGTTGAGCCACACACCTCAATTTTTAATTTTTTTTAATTATTGAGCAAAAATTAAGTAACAAAAGTTAAAGCTTTGCAGTGCCAGTAGTAAGCTGTCTCAAAGGTGAATGTTTGGACTTACTGAGTGATCTATTTCAATGCTACAATGTCACCTTGAAATTTTTGGCCAAGCAGAGGCCATAGAAGTGAGATGACAGAGCTGGGATAAACTGGTATATTTCTTGGCAGCAAAAGTTAAGGAGGAACAAGATAAATTACTGTCTTTCATTTTTGCTCAATAATGTTATAGTGTTAATGATATTACAATGTGCACTAGTGGTATAGCATACAATACTGTCATATGTTTTCCTGCGAGGAAACATTAGTTTGAGATAAATCCTTAATATCTTTTTAAATATATTCCTACCTAGTGCCTTGAATATTCAAGTATTCTCTTTTCTTGTCATTCCGTATTTCTTCTCTTTGTTGGCTTGATGAACCAAAAGGAAGGTAATGTAGGAGGAATTTCCAGGCTTCTCTTCTAACCTCAGGACTCAGTCCACCAAAAAATGCTGCCTATTATATGTAAAAATAACACAATATTTACCAATTATTCACCAAAAGAAAGTGTCAAATGGATTATTCCACAATAATAGCTGAGCCCTAGGCAACTGATTCTTCTGGTAAAACCCAACAGTTGAGAAAATGACCCATATCAGAACCTTTTATTGTATTTCTGTCTGAAATGTTGTATGTACCCCATCTTTAAACACTATCAAGTAGTCTGAGCCAAATTCAGCTTTTGGTAATTCTACCTTTTAAGTTATAAATGGGCTAATGTAGTATGTCTACAATGGGGTAGCTCAAAGAGAGCAGAGAGATTCTTCTCCCTTTTCAGCACTTGGGTATACAACCCAAAAATGGTTCTGTGATGCATACATGTGTAGCCTATGACCTGTATAGATCATTTCTTGATTTGTTGTTATACTTTTAATATTAACTATTGCCGTGTTCAAATACTAAAGAATCTAATATCTAATCTAGAACCTGAACAGCTTTTCTGGGATTATCACAAATATCTATATTTGCATCTAGAATTAATAAATTTCTTGAAGATATGTAAGGACGCTGTGGACTTACAGCAAACTCAATTGTGTTATGATTGTTGGTGTATCCATCAATAAAGATTTATCAGAAAATTTTCTCCTAACATTTCAGGGTGTCAACAAAAGTGTTTTTGCATAACACAAAAATAGGCAGCCAATGGTTTCATATGTGTCACCTGTCAGTATGCATAAAGTAGCTGTTACTAGAATCAACCAGGGTTCATAAGGTATCTGGTCACTTCACCCCATGGTCATTTCAACCCCAGTCAGTTCATTCCAACCAAAAGTCAGTTCGCTCTATAATCGAAGTCACTTCACTCCATAAAAAAGTTACTTTGCTCCATGTTACAAGTCAAGTGTATATATGCATACAAGATTGCATTTGCCTAACTGATGTTATATGATCTTGATGATGTTTGTAATTGCTTGTTTCACTCACTCTAATCTCTCTCTGTCCCCCACGCCATGCCATCATTGATCAATAGTCAATTGAATTTCAAAAACTGTAACCCTGTAGAGTATGAACTGTATGTAAAAAACTCTTTTTTAAACATGTGTGTAGTTCAAGGGGTAATTCATCCAAGGACTTAAAAAGCAACTGAGATCTGGGTGTAGTTAGAGAGCAATTGAGTCTAAATATCTTTTTTTGATTACGTGCGTTGTTTAGCATTCACTTGTAGCACTTACATAGCAACAAAGTCAAACAAAGTCTGTTGATTGATTGATGGCCAATTGCATTTAAAAAAACTTTGTAAACCATCTACAGTTTCTACCCTATAAAGTTTCAACCACCTGTAAAACTTCTCCAGTTATATTTGATCTTGACATAGTTAAGGAGCTATTGAGTCTTAATATCTTTGTTTGATTTATTGCTTGTGCAGTTGCACAAGACTTCTGTTAATAAAGACTGTATTGTTGTCAGTTTATTGCCATGTATACCAACACGTAATGTGTGAACTTATGTTAATTCAAGGTGAGATTTTTTTTTGGCACAATGCACTGACTAAGTCTTTCAAAGACTCATTTATTTGAAAATTCAGAATCAGACCTTAACCTCAACTATTTATGTCTCAAAAAGGTCCTTAAAAGATTTTTTATCACTCTTAGATTAGTGAACTTGCAACATGATGCCTTAAACTGCTTTCAGTTTTCCAGTTCAACTTTATTAATTAAGACTGTATTGTTCTTTTCTTGTCACATCTACTTCCCTTGCACAATGACTATGTGTACTGGAGTGAAATAACTATTGTATGGAGCAAAGTGACTTCCATTATGGAGCAAACTGACTTTTGGTTGGAGCAAAGTGACTGGGGGTGAAATGACTGTAATTAGTTCATAATGGGTCCTGTTGCAACGTCATTCAGTGATTTCCTAGTTTCCCACCTTTGCATAACACTGGCATATTAAAATAAGTTTCCCACCAATTACTAAAATTTTTCTAGAGAGTGTCTCTATGTCATTTCATACAAGTATCCTTACTGTCAAACATATTCCTGCTGCCCTTTCTTTGTTTGATCTTCATTTACTCTGTTTGTTATCATTGTACATGACTGTTATTTGTCATTTCTTCATGTATTTTATAAACCACTAGCTCAGTAATCAAATTATGAAAATCTGCTAATGTGTTGGCTACATCACTGTCAAGCAGATGTTACCATAAGCAGGAATAGGCAATGGGAAAATGAAATGCAAAATTGAAATCAGAAAAATATTTAATTTTTTTTATTTACTTTTTCTAATAAGTAACAGATATTTTTCATTGATATCCACATTCTCTTTCAAAAACGTGACAAGCAAATTCAAGGAGTAAAAATCAACTGATGATAAGAAAAAGAGTGAGCTATGAGGAACAGATAATGTGCAAGGAAAAATATACAAGAATAGTTTCATGCAATTTAGAAGGTATTGTTCATTATCTTCTTTACACCAAAAACAAAATTTCAAACAGTGTTAAGATATTTTTAGCTTTTATCTTATTTCATTATTATTTCTTTTACAAAAAACTAATGGTTCTGCAGGTTCTACATGTTCTGCTGGGTACAGAGATTCCACAGTTTAGTACCACCCCACGTTTGTTATCTGAAGCTGTCACGCAACATAACCTGGACTGCAGTCTGATCAAGTACAGGTATAATAACGAAGAGCTCTACTTGCAAGCAATAAAACAAGGAAATACCGCAGGAAAATATTTCACAATGGGCTTCATCTTTACATTATATCAGTAGAGGTGCAAACATGAGCCCCAAACATGCATTGACGCAGGGGTAAAAATTCGTCAGATTCGGTCAAGAAGAACAACGAAGTTGAAGGAAATTAGCTGTACTTTAACGAATCGAACGCTCCCAAATAATCTTTGGTAACTCCTAGTCACTAAGATGAAACTAATATTTCAGCAAAAGCAATTGTAAAACTTTGCCACAAAGTAACGAGAGGAAAACAAGGGGCCCTCGGAACGAATTCTCGACAGAAATCCGGATATCTATCGGGGCATTCCACGGCACTGCGGGGTTACACGATTCGTGTTTTAAGCCGCACAAAAATGCGTTCAAACGCATTGTAACAGAACCTACAAACGGCTGACGGAGTGTGCACTGCTGATTGTGCTCCCTCCCATTTCTGTGTAAATTTGAATGGTTATGGAGCTTACCTTACGAAAATTCATCACGTCTTCAATTCGACCACGATCATCAAATAATTGTTTCCATGTTAGGACGGTCATCGGGTCAAATCTTCCTTCTTCCGGATGGAAGCCTTCTATAAGACTTCTTTTCGAAACCATGGTAAAACTTTTCTTTCGAAGATCATCCTCGTCAAGAGGATTTATGTCCCTTGCACACCAATCCCAAAGCTGCAAAACCTGAGTGATGCGATCAAGTCCACCATGATGAAAGTGAAATACCTTGTAGTGGTTCTCGTAGTTCCCGATCACTAATTCACCACAGGAGTCATCTTCTTGTTTATTAAATAACCTGACACTTTTCATTTCGCTGAGATCTACACTGAACTTCTCTGTGCTTCTAGAAATATTGGAAATTTGTGGTTCCTCCGTCTCTCGAACATCCATTATCTGATGATCAGTTGTTTCCGGCTGTTCATCAAAAAAGTAAGCATTGGGTGTCCATGCAACCAACAAGCGGACAAGTCCACTTCGATGGGTGATGGATTTCAAAGTAAAGTATCCTGGAGAATGAGATTCACTTAAAGAGGAAGAATGGACGCAAACATTGTTTTTACAGAACAAAACTTCCTCGCTTTCGCTGGGGTCATCTTCACTGTCCAAGTAAAAGGAACTGGGAATCACAGAATCGAACACCGCAGCACCCTCTACCGCAAACTTGATTAGATGACTCAGCATCTCAACTGACTACCACCAAAAACCAAAGGTAACTTACTCTGCATAATCAGCTTTATGACTGGAAGCCGAAAAATACACACTGTGCTTGATATGAATGTCTAAACGTCTACACGTCTTCCACGGCCGACTACATCTTTAGAAATCGTGACGTCACTTGAAACTGCCAATACCCGAAAGGTCTGGGTAAAAGTGTGTGCAACATGGCGGACGTGGATGAAGGTTTCTTTATGGAAGGATGGAGAAGTGTTCATTCTTCAGTCACAAAAGCTGACTTTTGTCGTTTCCAAGATGCAGTGAATGTATGGATAGAAAGACCAAATGTTGTAAATCGTCGTGTGATGGGCGCACTTATTGTGAAGAAAATGTTTGTTAAACGTTTGACTGGCAGTGATCTTGGGGAATTTTTGTCTCTTTCTGATGCTGAAATCAAGTGTTTATTTCAAGATACTGATTTAGAAGGTGAAACATGGGGGTGTGAAGGGGGTGATGATAGTTTTGACCCTGACGATAACGAAGTTTCTGGTTGTCATGAAACTCAAAGTTTGTCGAAGGATTCAGCAGTGCGTCTAGACGGTGAAGAATCAGTTTCCTGCATCGTTCGCAAGTTGATACCGAGACAGGCTCATGTTGAATTAATGGGTGCCATGTTCGAGTTGGTCATTTTAGGTAGGTAAAGTAAGTGTTCATGCCAGGAAATATTGCGCTGTGTTGAGTCTTTTTACACTATATGTGATACTGATAAGCCAAGCTGGAAATAACAGAAAATGGATCCATCTATTATAACGGCAAATCAACAGTGCATGTGCATGGATAAAGGGATAATTTTCTAAAGGAACATCAATGTTTAGGGAGAGGGTACAGCTAGATAATTCGGTTTTATCAACTGAGTTGATATCGTAAATTTGCCACCATAAATAGTTTCTAAAGCTGACATTTTTAGCGTTAGCCCTTCGTTAGAGGGGTACAGTGCAATGTCTAGAACAACTGTGTCGAAAAGCAGTAACCAGTCAAGTCACACAAAAGTCATCTTGCCTAAAATCAAATTGCCTGAAACCAGAGTTATTTCAAAATCCCTAGTCATGTTGCTCAAAGAAACAATCATTTAGAAGGTTACATTTACACACTACAAATAGGCAATAAAGTTGAGAAATCTTTATAACTCAAACATCATGAAGTCTTTGAACACACAGATGGTCAGAATTAAACTGTGTCTGAGTAAATTGGCTCTAAGAGCATTTTGGTTCATAACGAAGTGAAGTGTTCTTTGTTTGATACACAGTTGCTTTGTACCCTCAGAGGTTTCATACCCAGTCAATTTGAACCCAAACATTACTGCCCAAATTTCAACAATTCATACCCAGTTTGAGTCAGTTCATTCCCAACCTGCCAGTAGATTTGCACCCATCCAAACATTCAGTGATGGTCAAAACCCCAGTAAACAGATGTTGATCATCATGTTCAACAAGTTAATGATAAGTCTTGCAGGTAACATCCAAACAAAGTTATTTAAATTTGTGTTTAGTAGTAACCTTCCCAACAATAACAAATAAAAACTCCAGTTTTTCATAGTTTCTCATGACAAGTTCATTTAAAGTCAAGCAAGTAACATCCAAGTCCTGTTTTGTCAGTTTGTTACCTTTTTAGTAACAAATAACTTATTGCCCAGCACAAGGTTATTGTGATATTTCCAAGATAAGAGTTTATTGTTTTTACTTGTGACTTTCTAAACAATAATAGTCTGTTAGCATCATTTCCCTTTCAGTTATATAAATTTATTTTTTTCCCTCATTTAGTTTTAGCTCTGCATCTGTTGCAATTTAATTTAATTAATTTTCTGTGTCAATTGGAGACTAGTTCAGGGCAGTCTGAATCAGTTGCAATCTTTTTTTCACTTCTGTTGTTTTGTATAGATTCTTTTAAATCACACAATGGAAGTTTGTTTACTCTTCATGAAGTTAAGTCAAGTGTTGCTGTTAATGCCTACTTTCTTCAATCTTGCTTTCTAATATCAATTTTAATTATGCAGTATTCCTAAATGGGTAAAATAGTATTTGACCGGAATCTTTTAGTATTCAATAGATCCTTATTTTCTTGATAAGTTGGAGGTATCTTGTCAAAAGCTATGGCCAGTGACTCGCTAAGGACAGTGTACCAATGTTGATTATTTAAATGGCTTCCTATACTTGACTGTACACCTCTACATGGTGTTTTCCTACCCACAAGCCTTATTTGCAAGGAGTTATGAAAGGAAAGTGTGATGGTTGAACCAAGCCTGATGGTATTCTTTTTTATCATCACAGAAAAAAACAAAAGTCGAGTTTCCTTTTGTCCACTTTCACTGATGGCAATGGAGAGAGGTTTCAAAAGTTACCAAGACCTCTTGGAAATGTCCAAGTCATACTCATTTGTTTATCATCAGCCATCTTGCAAAGGAGAACATGCCAGGTACAATGTATATGTGTATTTGATAACACCTACATGTACACAATTAACGATAAACCTACAGGGGAAAGGTGTTTAGAAAACTATACAAGTTTGCTGCTGTGACATTGTGAAATTCCTTTTTACTTGGGCTTCCTGTGGAAAATTCCAAGTCTTAAATTATCCTGCGGTTATTGTCTATCTTCCTAAAAGGTACTCCTGGCTTTCTTTTTTTTCTATGCAGGCACTGATTATCAGGCTCTAACTTCTAAACAATGGTGTTCTAAACAGCCTAAAAGAGTTTATGGTTACTGGTTATGATTTTTATCTGGTAAAAACCCAGATTTGAGTTGGAATGTGTTTGGAAGCTTGGAAGCTTGGAAGCTTGGAAGCTTGAAATTATTCAGCTTTAAATGTGGTTTTTGATGGAACAATTTCAGTAATTTTTATCAAAACTTGCAACTTGCAGTCACTTTCTAATATTTGTATTGTAACATGATTATCTTTGTATTGTTACATGATTATCTTTGTTTACAGGGTTTTCCCTATTAGCCTTTTGCCTCTAAATGAATGAATTGTTATTGTGACTAAAAGTTCTCTCTCTCTTTTTACTGATTAAAATTAACAATATGAGGTAATTTTTTGTGTTTGGTTACTGTTGGATCCAACCACGAATGTAAACACACAGTAAATGATTTCATAAAACATTTGAAATAAATTTAAAATGAACTGTAAAACATGACATTTCAACCAACCTTTGGTCATTTTCAAGTGAATAGTAAGAATGTCACAATGAATATACATATATGCATGTAAAAGTTGGCTAATAGAGGACCAAGGGGGGAGCTCATCGTAACTCTGTCTGTTTGTCCATATAAATGGCTGTTAAACAAGAAAAGTTGGTCTTTTGCTGCCACTCTAACAAGATCAACAAGGATCAGCTCATTGGGGTTAAGGTGTTGTGTTTCATCAAATCAATTATCAATGAAAGCCTTATTGGTGAGTAGTTGTATGGTCTCCTCCAAGGGTACATTCATTAACAGGGAAGAAACATCATAGGAGACCAAAATATCTCCACTGTATTTGTCAATTCATGGACCTCATTCATGAACTTGGTCCTCTATTAGCCAACTTTTTTATGTGCAGCATTGAGGATACTTTGAAGCATGAAGGCAAGATGCCCTCATACTGCAAGAGATATGTGGATGACACACTAATTATCATACCAGACACAACATCAGCAGTCAATTTCCTCGAGATTTTAAACTAGTGCTATTCCTCTATTAAGTTTACCATGGAGACAGAAAGTGGCCGCAATAGCATGCTTCTCTTTTTGGGCACCCAGCCACTCAACAAACATAAGTGTTGAGACTTAGGTGTATGTTAAACCCACAAATACTGGCCTCCTGCTGCATTACAAGAGCCATGTAGACAACTGATACAAACACGGGTTGCTATATACTATGGTTGATTGTGCAACTTGGCTTTCATTCAATTGGTGTTACTTCTCCAGGAAGAATGTGATTGACTGAAATGATTGTTTTCTCAACTAAAATAACCTGAAGAACTTCTTAACTCTACTTTTCCATGTTTTATTTTTTATTTGGTTTTTAATTAGCTTCTAATTATTTCTTCTCTTTGTATGCTCCTATTGTCTGTTTACACTGCCGAAAAATTTTACACTTCTTATACGCATAGATATATTCATCATGTCATTTCTACTATTCACTTGAATTTACCGAAGTTTGGTCGAAATGTTGCGTTTTACCATTCATTTTTATTGTCAAATACAATAAATGATTGAATCAATCAGCCAATGGACTTCAATTGTTCCCACCACTTGTGTTTCACATCAGATCATATAAAATTGAAGCAGTTTACAATTGTCCTGGGTTTGTGCCTGAACTGGACTTTTTTCTTGTTCAATGATGCTTAATATAAACCTTAAAGGGAATTTTACATAAGATGAAAGTTTGTGTCTTAAAGTTGAAGATTGATTGAAATAACTCAAGTAAGTCTCGACATGTTTTCAGTCTCACTTTGCATGATCTCTCCAAAAACTCATGTACCCACTGACTTTCCAAAGCATAGTGTGGTTTTGGTTTTTGGCTACAAAATGAATCCTGCTAAGTGTTCACTTAAAGAGACATAAATCACTAAAAATAGACCTTTAATCATAGAAGTGGCTGTGAGCGGACTTGACAAAACCTCGGGCCATTTTGATATACATGTGTGTTGTTGGTATTTGCTCTTTGAGAAACCTTACATGTACTAACTCAGTAACAGACTTAATGGGATAATAACATACATTGCAGTGCACTACTGGCATCAAGCCAGTAACCACAACGCACAAAATGATGCCATTATAGAGGGAATTCCCAGTAAAGGCCAAGCTTACCTCTTGTTAGAATAGAAAGATTGTGAATTCCAGTGCTCATGATTTAAACATTTCTTTTAAGCTTTTCTTTCAATATTTTTGGCGAGATTTTGGTGTGGAAAAGGCATGAGTTGAAGGCCCATCTTGCCAGAGCTTATCACATAGTCAGATTTCCCACTAGCACTGCAGTAGAAGTAAGTGTCTTGTCCAAGAACACAACATAAGACTTGAGTGAGACTTAAGCCTGACCCTTTGATCTAGATTCTTGCATACTTCTTACTGGGGCACTGTATCATGACTGACAGAAGAGCACGAAGAACAAATCATGCAATTTTTAAGTGCCACTGAATATTTGACAGGTCATATGGATGGATGGATGAATTGTGACACAAATCATTTTTCATAGCTTATGATATCATTGTCCATGGAGCCCTTCCTTTGAGAGTCTGTGCAGGTTATGTTTCTTAAAGTGATGATTACAAGCTGGATATTCTGACTTGGTTTCAGCTTTTTTAAGAGTACACTTCCAGAATAAGGCATGTAGACCCTTTTTGGAGTGAGAAGTATGTGAAAGAAATATGGAATGCGTGTGAAAATCCACTGAACTGCTGTCTGTAAATAAATATTACTGCCAAGGCTAATGCCTTTGAGTATGCTTTTGTTTAAGCTGATGGAGTGCACCTTAAAATCCAGCACATACACCTTACACTGTATTCAGGATGATTAATGTATCTTTGCATAAATGACATGACAGCTCACATTTTTCCCTCAATAATCTATAAATGATTTATTCCAAACTATGTTGATACCATGCCCATACTGTGGGATCATTTATGAGGCATCAGAGGTATATTCGTTACAATCATCAATATACAGCCTCAAAGATATATTAAAAATAAAGTAATTAAGATCATCAACTTTCAAATTGAGTAGCAGGGGGACATATAAGAACTCATGTGGGTAAAGGGTCCCTTTAGAGTTCTTCTGAAAATAAACATAATCAAGTTATACTCTGTCTTCTCCTAGAAGGTTAGCAGATGCAAGTTCAGAGGCATCATCTATAAAAGTATCAACTTTCAATTTAGCCAAAAAAAGGAGAAAAAAGCTGATGAAAAAAAAGGGGTTAAGTGCTCTAGCTAGCTGCTTTTAAGTACAGACATTCCTGCAACAGGCTCTCTTGTGTCAAGGCATGCTCTTCTCTCTCCTGAACTCTGTTCTGAGTAACATAACAGAAACCATTGTTAGAAAAGGGGCTGTCCAGGGTACAAGGTCAGGTTAAATTCCTTCATCCACTTTTGTAAATGTTTGCTAATAAAACAGAACAAGGAAATTGTTGAGAAATGAGAAATTAAGAGCTAACTATGGTGGCAGAGTAACTGAGGGTTAGCTCAGAGCCTTAACTGAGGAAGCTCATTGAAGTCTTCCTAGAATCAATGAGGCATCCTGCACTCCTCTGATATTTCCTGCTCCCAGAATTCTATGCTTTAGCAAAGGCAGGCCCACGAGTTTAAACTGAGATACCCACTATTTGTAATCATCATTCATAACCACAGGTCATTCACTAAAATTCAATGTATTGTAATTGACATTAGAGTTTCACTACTACTGATGGACAGTGCAACATTGTCTGAAAATGGAAGGGATGGGATATTATGTCCTACAATTCACTGGCTGAAGGATATCTTACTTCCTAAACTTTGCAAGTGGGCAGGAGAAGCTCAGGGTAGCCAAGTTAGTAGAGGACCATTAAGACTTGTCCCTTTGGATCAATACACAAAGATATATCAACGCCTAAAACAAGACTTTGGAGAAAAGTTTGTAAAGGTTAGTAATTCACTTCACCCTGGTTGTGGTACGTTGTGTAGATGTTCATAAAGGTACATAATTAACTTAACTCTGGTTGTGATTGTGTAGACATTTCCACATCATTAGTGGAAGTCAATATGTTAAAAAAAACCTTATTGATCATAGAAATGTTGTCAACAATGTTAAAAAATTAACAGTGAAACCAAACAGCTGCTCCTTATGGTTTCACCTAAGTTACAATAGCATTGAAATTTTTGCTAGGTTATGCACCAAAAGTTTTTGGAAAATCACTCTTGCATGATCAATAGTTGCCTTTTTGTTTTAGTTGTTGTTGTTGTGATAATTTGTGTTACTGAATGACTTCCACAATGAAATACCAATAAGAAGTGGATGGTTATAGACTCTGTTATCATGAATTGTTATTATCACCCACTTAGTTTTAGTGCTCTTTGCTTTGGCATGGGTAATAATTTCTTTGAGGTCATCTTTCTTCAAGCCTATGAGCCAAAAACCAGCTTTCTTTTACTCAAGACTTTTCTTCCACTTTTTCTTCCATCGTGACAAGTTTTTCTTCAAAAATTTCTTCAAGAACACTGATCCTAAAATGCAGAAATTCATCACCATCCACTTTTCAGAAAGTTGCTATCATTTGCAAGAGCAAAATTTTCTCTGACATGGAAAAGATTGCTGAGCATTTATGTTACATGTTGTGTCATTTTTATTGTTGATAATATTTGTGATGAAAGTTCTTGACCAATGAGCATGCAATAATTTCCACAAATTATTATTATAAAAAGACACTTTTAGGAAGATAACTCTGGCATGTTGTTTGAATTTAGCCAACATGCAACAGTAACACGTCATTTTTCACGAAAGACTTAGGTAAAGTAAGGCAAATGTAGTAGAATCAATACTGGAATTGAAGCAATCAATGACATAACATAACATAACTGTTTAATGCAGTTAAATGCAATTTGATGGAGTTAACAATAAAGAGCATCAACATTCTCTAGTAGTTTTTTTTTTGCATATGTGCATGCATTGGATTTCCTTGTGCTTTTCGATGGGTGCCTGTGTCTCTTTCCTGTGTGGGGGCTCATGGCTGGGTTGCCAGGATTTACCAGCCATGGGAGAAGTCTCCATCTAGGAGCTGGCTACCAATAGTGGAAGCTCTTGGATGTTTCAGGCACCCAACCTCCATTTAGGGACGCAGTTGTTAATTCATCATTCAAATTCAAATGAAAGGTGAAAAGGAGACAAAAGATATTATCTCTTTCAAGTTTGTCTCCTGAAATAATTGAAAATGCAAATTTACTTCTGAATAATATTCACAATAAGACAGTTCAAACATTAGTTAAATGGCATCTGAGTCTGTTCTTGAAAATATTCAGTTTCTGCATCTGCAACATTATTAGGTAAATTATTCCATTCATTGACTATGTTTACAAAGAAAGAATAGTTAAAACTATTTAGCTTTGCAGGAAAAGGTCTAAGTGTATGGTAATGGTTGGCTCTTAACAGTCCAAAGTCATGCGCAAACATAAATACTCAAATGGAAGTAGCCTGTTAAGACCATTAACTGTCTTATAGCACTTGGTAGGGGAAGAAAATAATCTTCTCTGATGTAGAGTTGGCCATTTGGGGAACTTTCATTGCTCTTCATACAACATTTCTCAGCCAATGCTTCTGAGAGCATATCTAAATGTCCTACGTTGGACTTTGTCTAAAATAACAGAGTCCTTTTTGAGGTGTGGAGGCCACACTGGAGAGCAATACTTTAGTATTGGACATTCTAAACTCTTACACAATTTCGACTACAATTTAGGCTTCCTGAGGCCTACCATTCGACTCATAATCTTGTTAATTTCCCTAGGCAAGCAATGCAGAAGACTGAGATCAGTGTCTTTGATAATTTTGGTTAAATAATGGGATATTATATGTCGGAGTACTCCTTTGTAAAAACTAATGCAAAGTATTCATCCATGGATTCAGTGATATTGCTTTCATTTGTTAAAATGTCACCATTATGAAGCTGGAGAATGATTAGATCATTTGTTCCATTATTTTTCAACCTTAAATAATTCCAGAAAAGCTTTTGTTCATTTCTGTCATTGAACAGATTGTTTGCCAATCTATTAAGGTATTCCCAGTGGACCTTGTTGCATTCTTTCTTCAAAAGGTTGCTCGTATTTTTATATAACAGCCATGTATCATCATTATTACTATTCTTGGCTTTCTTTTATAATTGTTTCTTTCTTTGTAAAAGTTTGATTATGTTTGGGGAAATCTATGTGGCTTGGCATTTTTTCTAATTTCTCTGTTTGGGTGGCAGTCATCAACTGCAATGAAAAAGAGGTCCATCCACGCACTCAAACTTTCATTTATGTCATCAGAGAGAAATGCACGATGTCATAGTACAAACAGGGTTTGATGCTACCCTGGTTTAAAGATTTCATGAATGTAACCGAGAAGTTACAATTCTTAGACCCAACATTTCAACACCCCAGTCTAGTGCCTTCATCAGGGGTGATCTAAACACTGCAGGATTCTTAGGTTTCGATTCTCAACACCCTATTTGCCATAAAAAGTCTGTAGCCAAAACTTTACTTAGAAGGGCCGACTGTCTACCATCTTCACTCAATTCAAAGGCTAAGGAGAGGAAATATGTTTCCAATGTCCTAAAGGGGAATGGCTATACAAAAGCTTTTATCCGTAACTGCCAAAAACCATTTACAACTAGTAGCACTTCTCATGAGAGGGAACCAGGGATTGGTTTTGCTGTTATTCCTTACATTCAGGGTATTATGGAACCCATCAAGAGAATTTTGAATAGCCACAACGTTAAAGTTGCTAAAAACCCTTTTCAGACTTTGGGGTATATTTTTGCCAAACCTAAGGATCCTGTTGTGAAAGAACAAGGAATGGACGCTATTTATTCTATTCCATGCAATAACTGTCATAATGAGTATATCAGACAGACCAAACATCAGTTTGGTACACCTTTGAAAGAGCATCAAAAAGTGGCCTACGGTATTTCTTCACCTTTAAGCCAAGTGATTTTTCAGTATTTGACAAAAAAGGTTGGGAGATTTTTTCATAAGAAACGGGATTCAGCTTATAGCCGAGGGTTTGGGATTCAAAAACAGGTACAAATTTAATGTTAATGCGAAATGACCGTTAATTCTGTGACTGCAGCACTCTTTACGTGACATGCTTTAAAATTGACATGACAAGAATGTATTTCTTTCCACCAATCAGATTCTTTGCTTCCCGAGTCTGTTGAAGGTCTCCAACTTTTAGGGTCTTGGCTTATAGCCGAGGTCAGCTTATAGGTGAAGAAATACGGTACTTTTGCAAAAAAGAAAACTCAGCTTTATTGGAGCACACATGCTTAACCAAACATGCAATTGGGTGGGACAAGTCTAAAATTATCACCACTCATCAGTGTTACCACCAGCACCTTTGTTTGGAAGCCTGGCATATTAACTCTGCCCACACTCCTTTAAGTTGTGATGATGGCTGCTTACTTCCTGATGCCTATCTACACCTTGTCAGAAAAAAGGGTAGTTCATTAGTGAGCATATAAAAGGACCTCCTGTTGCAGCATTTAGATCACCCCTGATGAAGGCACTAGACAGGAGTGTTGAAATGTTGGGTCTAAGAATTGTTACTTCTCAGTTACATTCATGAAATCTTTAAACCAGAGTAGCATCAATCCATGTCTGATTGTCCACCTGGCTGCCATGTGAACCTTAATATATGCCATAAAATACATTTGAACAGCTTATTTAAGCATGACCAGTCAGCTTTGTTGAAGTCATAAAATTTTCTTTCAGATAATTTGCATTGTTACAGATGATTATTCATTTTATAAGTTACGATTTTGTGATCGGAAATTGGTTGGCCAACATCCACATTGTAAATGATACGGCTGTTGTTAGTCAACAAAAGGTTAAGGACATTGTTTCCTCTTGTTGGTTACAACACCTATCGAGTTAGGAAGTTGTTAGAAACTACGGTATGTCCCTGAACTGCTTCTAATCGTTTCAGTTGTTAAGAATTAATCTATTCTGCCAATCAATATCTTTAAGATTAAAGTCTTGGACTAAAGTCAATTCTGATTGAGGTGTCTGTAATTCCAAATTCTCTGCAATGCTTACAAACATTTTATGTGGCTTGACAGGGTCTGTAAAACATGCCAAAATTGAAATAATTGTTTTTGAATAGTGGATGTCGAGCGTTAAGAATTCAATTTCTAATTCTTCCAATAAGTGTCATAGATTGCAAATGATCCTGCCACTCATAGCTACCAAGACTCCTTCCCCTTTGCAGTTTTTATTGCATCTGAATACCACAAAATTTGAAGAAAATAGCTCTGTGTATGTCAGTGAATTGTCCAAATTCGTCTCAGTTACTGCAATAATTGAAGTTGTACAGTTGGCTTCTAAGGATTATGATTTATTTATCAGAGATTGAGTGTTATAATAGGCCACGTTCAGCTTCAAGTTGGAGCAAGACTTAACTCCATGTCACCTCCTATAAGCAGCAAAATTATGAGGCTTGGGTGAGTGCTCCAGTAGTACTGACGCCATCTTGTGAAGCAAGTGTGAAGTTGGTGATCAGAATTTATTGAGCACCAAATGCTACTTAATGCTGGTTCCCCAAAACAGGACAAACTAGTATTTGTTTGCAACATATGGATTTTATGATTTCCATTCCTAGAGTCCCACTTTGACTTGAAAGTACATGCTGAAAGTATCAAATTTGATAAAATGTGACATATGATAAAGTACAATTAATTAATGGTAAATATTTATGATTCCTCAAACAGATGTGGCCCGAAAGTACAGATCCCCAGAAATTTGTGTATGAAGATATTGCTATAGCTTCATATTTGCTGGTAAGTACTATAGTTTCTGATAAAAATGAGAATTCTTAAATATACAGTCAGTAATTTTATGGTAATTCTATATACCACTTATTCTTTAACTCCTTTCCTATAGCTGTTGTCTTGAACTCAGTTTTCTGTTAATTGCCAACCCTTTGTGTTGATTTATGATGGTGTAGCCTGTATCAGGTCAGCTCCTAATTTATGGAGATGCTAAAACTAGCCCAGTAAAATATGGCAGGAATTTAGGATGGATAAGTGCTGCTTGCTGGCTCTTCACACACACACACTCACACACACACACACACAGGTGGCTTTTAATCAACAGTTGTGATAGGGAACCTAAATAATATGATGTGTATTTTCCCCCCCCCCCCCATCCCCCAAAAAAACAAACAAACAGTCAAATAGAAAACAAACAAAACAAAACAAACAAAACACTTGTTTTCAGTGCTGGTTTTAGATGGCTACTTTTTGTCTATGCTTTTGTTTTGTTGCTGAATTTGCACCTCTCATCCCAGAAATTACTAATTCTAATGTAGATATATCCTTTGTTGTGAACAACCAGTACACACTAATCTCTCAATCTATGCATGTACCACTCTCTTTTAATTTATAGGAAGGGAGAAAAGTCCTTAAAATGTTCTGAGTGGATTGTCTTAGTTTGTGAGACTGGTGATTCATCCTCCACTTCCTTATAAGATAATACTGTTTCATCTTCACTGAATTCCCTCAGTTTTAAGAGAATGTTGATATATGCCTTGGGGCCCTTGTTATCTGTAGAGATTTCAACTATCATTTAACCTTTTATTGCAAAAGAGTGACTGGGATCTAGCTTCTTCCTACAGCATCACTGCTGAATCCAAAATTAAGGTCATTAAAATAAGGAACATGATTACAAACTGAAGAAGCTTGTAATTGCCAAACAAATCCTCCTAATCACTACTATCTTGCAGGAAACATAAAGATGACAGTGTTGAGAATATGAATAACAGTATTAGGGCAAATAGGGTTTAAGAGACTGCTCCTAAACAACACATAATCCATTGTAATTAAAAAAATTCTTCATCTTCCTAAATTTCAGTTCACTTGACAAAGACTGTGATATCAGAAATTCAAACTGACGGCTTATTGAATATGGATTATGAGGAAGTGACAGTTCTCATAAATTTGGACCCTATAAGTGCTGCCTTTGATAGCACTTAATATGCCATCCTTCTGTATATCATGCAGTAGGATTTTGGAGCCCTTGGTCCTGCATTAAATTGATTTGACTCATTTTTATGTGATCATTAGCAGCATATTTAGATTGGTGGTAAAACTTCCCATAACTCAACTCTTGACCATGGAGTCAGTCAGGATAGTTGTTTGGTTCCAATTTTATTTACACCTTATATCTCCCACCTATTTTTTAATTACTATTTCTCATCATTTCACTTTCATTCATGGATAAACTGATGACATTCAGATCTACATTTCCTTCAGACTTTGCTCTATTCACTCAGAAAGCAACACTGTTCTGTGATCAGAAAGTGCATTTTGTTGAGAAAACTGAGTTATGGCACAGTTTGACAACTTTAGAAGATATCAATTGATTTATTTGTTGTTGATGAGGCCATCTCTAGCCTTTAGAAAGCCTTTGAAACCTTTGGTCCTTGTTTGGTGAAGTAGGGCTTTGTGTGAACTGTACAACATCAGGCAGATCAGGAAACTCTTTTCCATACATGATTATTGTGACTCAGTTTGTGTTAGTCTGCCTTATGGATTGTTTACAGAAAGTTCAGGATTCTTGGGGTGATTTTTCAGATTGCAAAATTTGATCATGTCACTCCTGTTCTTATCAATCTACACTAGCTTATTGTGGATCTCATCCTCTAGTTTAAATGGCACAATTTAAGTTGCTGGTGGTTTAAATTAAACATGTTACCTTCTTTTCGTTTCAAAAGTCAACTGCTCTAAACTTATAAATTGTGCCTCTGTTAATGCTGCTCCTCTCATATGGAAATCCTTTTTTTTATCAATTAAAACTTAGAGCAGTCTTACAGTTCTAAAAAGACAGTTTGGAACATTTATATTAAGGAAGGCTTGTAGTCTATGAGTGGTATTGAATGTGATGTGCTTTTGATTATTTCTCTTATACTAGTAAGGCTATACATATTCTTAATTTGTTAGATAGAGAATAATCTATGGACACAGGTATGGAATTTTCTTTAAGAGTTCAATTTGATGCCAACAATTGAGATATCAATTCAAACACAAGAGAAGAAACTCCATATCTACAAGCAACTGTATATAATTTCGTTGATGACTGTATATGACAGGAGTGGTGCAAACTGACAGTGATTTCAAGTTCACATAGAAAATTTTTACACAGGTATAGTTACAGCCTTTCTTAGGGCTAGAAATCCTTGTAAAAACACTTGTATTATCATTGAGGTATCACAGAAGGAAATTAGTGTTTTCGCTCAAACTGAGAAAGCGTGAAAGCTATGCATGTTAACCCTATAAAAGTATACATTTCCTTAAAGCTTAATGAACACTGATTTCAGACATATGATTTATTTTCATAAATTTTACCAAAGTAAAGAATGGGAGCTTATTCATTGATGCGAAGACATTTTTCAAGATAAGTTTGTTTGACGGCATATTTTAATTGACACGTTTCTTTTTTATTGGAACATGATTCCATATGCTGCTCGTTTTAGGAAAGATTTCTTTTAGTTTTTTGCTTAGTCATTAGTACTACAGTACTAACGGTGTTCACCAGTACTATAGTACTATCAGTACGTATGCTAACTGTGTCACTAGCGTACCAACGTACTAGCGTACTAACTCCACTTCTCCGATGAATGAACTGCGTCGTTATGTACTAGCGTTCGATTAAAGGACTGCATGTCACTAGCGTACCAACGTATTAGCGCACCAGCTACACTTAGGGTTGGATTAAAGAACTGGATGTCTCGTGTGTACCAACGTACTAGCGTACTAACTCCACTTCTGCGACAACCATGACTGACCTGCGTCCTTGTGTACAAGCGCTCGATCAGAGGACCGCATTTCACTAGCGTACCAACGTACTAACGTACTAACTACACTTCTCGAACAAGCACGAATGACTTGTGTACCAACGTACTAGGGTTCGATTAAAGAACTGTATGTCTCTTGTGTACCAACGTACTAGCGTACTAACTCCACTTCTCTGACAACCATGAATGACCTGCGTCCTTGTGTACAAGCGTTCAATCAGAGGACTGCATGTCACTAGCGTACCAATGTACTAACGTACTAACTACACTTCTGGAACAAGCATGAATGACTTGCGTACCAACGTACTAAGGTCGATTAAAGGACTGCATGTCTCTTGTGTACCAACGTACTAACGTACTAACTCCACTTCTCCGACAATCTTGGATGAGCCAGCCAAAAATTTTGTTTTTACCTTTTTTATCTACTTTATTTACTTATTTTCCATTGTAAAATGTCAGCCTGTTAGAGAATCAGTACCTTTTTTAATATCCCAAACTAAGTGAATGTTGGGTTGAGGGCTTGAAATCTTAATCCAACAAAAACTCCACATTCATAGTACAGAAACAGTTTTAGTAATTAAGAGGCCAGGGCTCATGTAGGTTCTTTAGCGGCTGAAAATTTAGTTCAGGCTATTCCAAATTGGGGGTAAAATCACTTAGTTATTGTGACTTGAAATCTTAACTTAAGAGCATTGTGAAGAGTGTCAAAGAAAATTCATGTCATTGTTTCTCGACATAGTGACATCCCTCACTAATGGAGGTGTTTTCTGATAGCAACTTTACATTTTAAGGATCCCTGTCTGTTGCAAAATATTTTAAAGCCAATTTATATGCTTCCAGTCATTATGGGAACGTGTCTAAGTATCGTAAAAAAGGTTGTGATTATTCATCGCGGTGAATAACAATAAAAGCTAAGTTTTTCGTTTGTCTCACGATGTAGTCACATGATGTAGATCGTGACATTTTGACTGCATACTGCTAGTCTTTTTCAGGCAATGAGGTTGACTGGTCATGCATGATCTTATCAAGCATGATGCTCTGCTGTGATTAGTTGGTTTTCAACAGCTCTGATTGGTGCATTTTGATCCTTGCTGTTTCATTCAGTGATTTGCTCCCTTGGCGGTCTGCCGTTGCATGGCTCTCCTGTTGTTGTGTTTTTTGATTGTGGGCATCCACAATCAAAAGACTTCACCCTGACAACGTTAACAGAGACAGTGGAATAGAAATTCTAGAAGCGTGGGTGCCCACGATCAAAAAATACAACAACAGGAGAGCCTAGTGACAGCGGACCACCAAGGGAGCAAATCACTGAATGAAACGGCAAGGATCGAAATGCATCAATCAGAGCTGTTTAAAAACAACTAATCAATCAATCAATCAATCTTTATTCCTCCTAAGATAAAAAGACATATCTTAAGTTACATCAGCAGTTAGGAGTCTGAAAATACACGACATACTGTATAGATATACATAAGACATACTATATGAAACAATAGAAAGATCAAAAATTATATTTAAAGATAAGCCTATTTACAATAACATTCTTAAATCTGTCAGTCTTTATATCTGGGTGATGAGCACTTTTGTTTCTGAGTTGGTACTTTGTTTCTTTCTTCTTTGGAATGATGTTACTAAGTGGGCAATCGCGATCCACTGAACGTACCTTGAAAATCTTATTATTTGCCTTTTCTAAAAGTTCCTGAATGTCTATTCTCTTAGATGTGTATTTGCCTTTAAAGCATCTGTCCATAAAGTTTTGTATGACCATGAGATCTGTGTCCATAGTGCCATAAACAGGCAGACCATAAGTGGAGTTTAGTGAAACTAAGGCACTAAATACGTGGTCTACTTCACCTTGACTGAAACCTTCCTTCCGTAAAGATCTTAATACAAACAGACACTTATTTGCCTAAATCAACTTAGCATATACATGTTTGCTCTATTTACAATTCTCCTGCATTGCCGAATGTTATTAACTTGCGCAATATCCTGAATAAAACCTTTCTTGCGAAAAATAATTTCTTTACATTTCGACAGATTACAAATCATATTACTTTCCTTAGACCAAACCAAAAACCAATCCACCAAATCCGTACATCAGTGGCCATTACTCCAAATGGGAACAATGAGAGTAGAGTTGTCTGCGTATTTAAACAGGGCTGGGTGATTATCTATGCTGACTTCCAGATCATTAATAAAAATACTAAATAAGTACGGACCACTCACACTACCCTGTGTTGTGCCCCTGTTCACACATTTCCACTGTCCCTGAAAACTATTATAAATAATGCACTGTTGACGATTCTCAAGAAAGCTTAAATACCAATTGATTATGAATGGATTTAACGATATATCCTTAAGCTTATAGGACAAAAGTTTATGATTAACACTATTGAACGCTTTACTGAAATCCATGGAAAACAAACGCATGGCTTTACACTTAGGGTCATTTAGATAACTATAGATGGTGTGCTGCATACTGAGGAGTGTGTCAATACTGCTCCCCCTGTCCTGTAGGCAAACTGAGTTGAGCTCAGATGTTGCTCAACAGTGTCCCTCACGTGAATGTTATAAACAGACTTTTAAAATGCACGTGCAATTACAGGGGTGATGTTGATTCCTCTGTAGTCTATCTTTCCCTTGGGAACATCAACCTTGGGGAGGGGTTTCAAGTGAGCTCTTTTCCATGATGAGGGTCAGGTATTGAACCTTGGGGATAAGTTCCCCAGATCTTGCAAATTAAAGGTGTAACAATTTCCGTGTGGTCTCTCCATACCCAGAATGGTATGAGGTCTGATCCAGTGGCAGTTTTCTTCAGGTGCTGCAAACAATTCCATACCTGTCTTTCTGAAATCTCAGGAACTTGAACTCCTCTCTCAAGTTGGGCAGGTGTAGGCTGTTTATACGCACTGTCTCGACAAAATTCAGCAAAATAATCATTCAGCTCAGCCAAAGATTGCATGTACAATGTAACCATGGCCGAGGAACACTAGTGCTGTGACAGGCTATCCATGTGTTTCCACCACTTTCCAGCTCCTACAGGTGCTTGAAGATTTCTCCTGTTCTCACTGATAACTTCACTTATTCTCCTGTTAAATTCCCGAAGCCGATCCCCCCTGTTTTGACCAATCCTGGATTTAGACCTCATCAGGGACTTGAGAGGGGGTGTTACCCACACCGGATCATGCAATGAGATGCAAACTGTTCTGAATGGCATGCACTTATCCACGTGTCTGTGAATAAGAGTTTCCAAGTTATTCACAGCCTCATCCACATCGTTTGTTCCCAAGACACTATCCCAAGTCTCTCCCACAATTTCTAAGTATAACACCTCCTTTCAGTGTTTTCTGCAATCCCAGATGCGAATTTTTTGGCAAACAGGTTCGAGGTTTGATCCCACTGGTAAAATGACCGCCATGTGATCCGTTTTTATTGATATAGAAAATGAAGCACATTTCCCAAATTAGTCTGGTCGATTTGTAAGGACATTATCCAAGTATGCAACACCCTTAGTTGGAAAGTCCTCAAGGAAGTTCCATGCTGTCAATTGACAAAGATCATTTACCTCCAGTTGAGTAGTATCGCTGCCCAAGACAATGGTCAATCCAGGGTGTTGATCTAAAGCATTGTCCACTAAATGAACAAGGTATTGTAGAAAGTCCGAAGGCCTGTATGTTGGCTGGGGCAGGTGGTACACTCCACACACTAATAGTAAGTGTCCTGAGGGTAATTTAAAAGTCAAACATAAAAGTTCATAGAGTTCTGATCTATAGCAATCAATTACGTCCAAGTTACTCCTTGCAAATATAGTGATTCCACCTTTACATCTGCTATCCAGGCCTAACCAGTTCCTATCTTGTCTAAAATATTTTGTAGCTGGGTATGTTAACAATAGTGTCCAGCATTCCTGGCTTAAGATGGGTCTCAGAAACAACACAGATATCAATGTCTTTGTTATTCAAATCTGCCTCCAGTGCCGCAGCAGCTCAAACACGGTTCTTAGTCTTGGCAAGGCTGCAAATATTTGTAGATAAAAATTTAGGTACCATAAATTCTGAGCTGGATTTGTTAGTCGTAGGATCCACTTGTCTAGCAATAGGGACAAGGTTTGCTCTAGCCATGCCATCAACAGGACAGCAGTCGACACTCCAATGACTGATTTCATCCCTCCTATTACAAATCTTGACTGGAATCCTTTGTCAACAGCCTCCTCTAGATCCTCTATATCTTAAGATGCCAAGCAACTTAAAGGATTGAAGCACTGAGGGGCTAACTGAACTTCAGTACTGGCGACAGATATTCAGCAAACAAACTCAGGAGTATGTTGTTTTACTCGTATCGCTCCCTTGCGGGTTCAGTTCATCTAGTTGATCTGTGGTCTCCCTCATAATATCTCCTGGTCCAAGATTACTTTCTACATCCATATAAATCGTTCTATTTAGCAGCAGATCATGACCAGGAACAGCAAATGTGGTCAAGCCATGCTTCATCCATCTTGTCAACATAACCCTAGTCTGACCGAATCCTGACCGAGACAAAATTACTTTTGCTGGAGCCAACCTGCTTGAAACCAATAAAGGTGTGGAAACTCTGTTTCCCTTTCCAAGGAGCGTCATGTACCCTATATTCAAGAAGCTAATCATAGCAGAGCATCATGCTTCATAAGATCACGCATGACCAGTTGACCTCATCACCTGAAGAAGACTACCAGTATGTAGTCAAAGCATCACGAGTCTAAGTATGTTATGAACAAGCAGCTATACAAATCACATCTTTTCTTATCTAGTAAAGCACTTGAAGTTGCTTTTATTACATGCATCATGTGTTAACTTTTGAAATGGCCATGTAAGTGGGTCCTTAACTAATACAAGTGACCTGATTAAGAAATGCATGGGTATGCTCAACAAAGGGAAAAATTGTCGACTACAAATGGTTACTTTTGTGAACATCAAACAAAGTGTTTGGTGTCCATAAATTTTGCTTTCATTACAAGACAAGTAAATGTCTATTCTACCCTTAAACAGCAGAAGCAGCAACAATCTTTATTTGTAGTCTTTCCTGATTAACCTACCAGTAATACATAATTATAATGAACAATAAATAGTTGTAAACTCTTAAGTGATGTGGTTGCTTTGGATAGAGCACCCAACTGACTGTGATATTGATATCATATTAAATTGTGATAGGTCCTTTGGAAGAAGGAGAGATATGAGAAGAATCTTAAGCAGAAACAGAGCTTTGTTGATCTTGGATGTGGAAATGGATTCCTGGTTCACATTCTCAGCAAGGAAGGGGTATGTGTTTTTCTTTTTTTTATTTGTGAAATTTCATCATTAAGCATTTCCTGATAATTAAGCACAGACCCTATGGAATATGATATTTAGCAAAATTGTGCTATTGAAAGGAATTGAACTGGGCAATCACTTTTTTAAGTCTTGAAAGATGCACAAATATTGCAGGAAAGTTAGTTAAAATTAGACAACTAAAGCAATAACTTTAGATTCCTTGGGGATAAGTTGTATAATAAATAGGCTATTTTACATGCAAGGTCATAATAACTGGTGTTTTTAACTAGTGGTTTTGATGGGAAGCATTTGAGTAAGTTTCAAAGCTGCAAGGGGAATAAAACACAAAAAAATGCCTGCTAGGCAGGTTATTCAAATGCAACACCATGTGCAGTTGAAACCCACATTTGCAACTGCCTGTACAATAATAAGAGTGATTAGGTCAGTAATGTCAAAGCAGCTGTTGCTGAAGGTATAAGAAAAGTGTGGATTATGAAACAATTAGATTTTCCAATACTTGTTACAACTCTCATACAGTAATTACCTTTACAGACAAGAAAAGTCGACCTTATTAATGTATTTCAAAAAATAGGATCCACAATTTCCCCCCCCCCTCCCAAAACAAAATCTTAGGCTGTAGTGGCAATAAAGCTCAAGATGATAAAATGCGTTGTCATAGGCTATGCTCAGTCCATAAAAACTAGTTTGATGTATTCATGTGCTATCTTTTACAACATCTTTGAACTAACTAGACTTGATGATTTTAATTTTTAATCGAGATTCACCTTTCACTGGTGGATCCATCTTATTTTTTCTACATTATTGGATCAGTTGAATATTTTTACATTTCAGCATCCAGGAAGTGGTATTGATGTGCGTCGACGTAAAATTTGGGATCTGTATGGTGGAGACACCTCACTCCAGGTTTTTTATTTAAAGTCACTTCAATCAGTGAAAAGTTCTGTTTGACGAGTGCTTAGGCGTGAAACTCAGAGTCACAGAGAATCGATGTGTACTCTTTAATTCTTTAACTTGTGTATACTTAGCTCTGCTACCACAGCATTGAGCACTTCATGCCAAGGTAGACTCTACCCCCACATTCATCTATATATATATATATCTACATAGTACAGGTAAAGTGGGGAGTCAGTGATTCTTTTAGATGGTGGAAGGTTCTTTTGTAATTTACAATGGGGGAGTTGGCATAGTTAACAGTAAGAATGAACATGACAATAGGAACTGACTAGATTTTATCCTGCATAAGAAAAAACAAATGCATGGAGTGGACCAACAAAGATTATAATTTTTGGACTGTGGGAACCAAAATTCCGTTTTCCAGAGAAACCAAATAACTCACTCTACTTTCTCGAATTAAAGGTTTAATCTTCACAAAATGTTGTACACAACTCAAAATCTCCCCTCTCTCAAAACGTCACCAATGTGTATTTTCCACGAGGTACTTAATTTGAACCGAGGCTCACAATTTCAAAACGAGGTTGTCAGTCACGCAACCCCCCAAAAAAAACAGTCACGACACCCTCCCCCCATTTAAGTGTTAATCAGCTTAAATGTTCTTAAACTTCTTGTGAAACAATGTCCTTGATTCTCTCGTTTGCAATCTCCTTGGATCTTCTACTTGGTCTCAATCTTGGTCTGAACACTTCTGCTTCTGGGTTTGGCTGGCAGTCAGGATCCTCTCCTCCAATTTCTAGTTTACATATGAGTTGCAAGGGGTGCTCCACAATGTAACCATTCCCTTGCTTAAGCTTCAATCCTCAGACTGTTCCATCCTTGCCTGTGACCTTTCCTACCACTCATGCAAGCTTCCACAGTGTTCTATTCTTGGTTTCATCTTTAAGCAACACCAGCGCTCCTGTGTTTGGGATTTCAGCAATGTTACTGGTGGGCAGTTGCTGTCTTTCTTCAAGGGCATGCACATACTCCTTCACGAATCTCTTTTAAACATGTTCTTTGTTTTTCTGCAGAAACCTCATTTGTCTGGTTACTTCTTCCTCTCCAATCTTCTCAAGATCCTCCTCTAAGATGGGGTTTGGCCTCCCTCTGAGTAACATGTTTGGGGTGAACACTGGTTGCTCAAATTCCTCTCCCTGATAAAACAATGGCCTGCTGTTCATGCAGATTTCAATGTCTAACAGGACTTCTTGCAACTCTTCATAGCTGAGTAGACTTCAGCCAATCACTTAAGACATACACCTTTTCATAATGCCAATTAGGCACTCAAAGAAGCCTCCCCACCAAGGGGACATCCTCGTCTAGCAGTAAATTCCTTTAAGGCTCTCTGAAATTATGTGGTGGACAGATTGTGACATAGCTTCAAATGGACTGCTCTGATGCTAGCACAAGTGAACAGTGCGATGTATGCCTTTGCTGTACTTGACTTTGTAATCTTATAGTACAGTGGTCCTGCAAAATCTACCCACGTCATGACAAAAGTGTCTGATGGGTTCTGAAAAGTGGCAATCTACACTCCAAGATAGGTAAAGTGGACAATGGCTTCCACCAATAGCATTTGCAAACTGTACAGTCTTGTATCACCTTAGTCAGCACTCTTAACTTGGGAACCCAAAACTTCTCTCGCATGCGACATAAGGTTATTGAGACTCCCCTGTGAATCATCTGCTCACGGAGTTGTTTCACAATAAGGAAGGCTAGCTTGCAACTTCAGGGAAGAAAGATTGGGTTGTAATCCTTCACTCTTCCAAAACATCTTAATATTCCATCCTCATCCTTCTTCAGTGCAACATCTGACTTGACATCCTGAGATGCCTGGGCCTGGTGAAGCCAGTACTTCTCTGCTGCTTGTGTTTCTTCTGTTGTCAATGGTCCCTTCTCTTTCTCTTTCTTCTTGCAGTTGCCAATAAATCATCTCACAATGGCAGTTATCCTCAGAAGCTTCTGATAAGATGCATACTTGTTAAGAAGCTGATCCACAATTGGATTTTTCTTTTCTTCTTTGGCAAGAAGCTGTTTCTCGAACTTAGGCTTCACACTCTCTTTTGCTGTTTCTACGGTTTCTGACACCTCAGGTTGCTGTGGCCATTTTCCCAGACAACTTAGCCAGTCTGGTCCTTTAAACCAAAGCTCTCCCATTTTACAGGGCTCTGTGCTTCTACTTCCGTGGTCTCTGGGATTGTCTTTTGTTGGGACATGGTGCCACTTCAGGTATTGCTTGTCTTGTATCACTTCAGTACGGTTTCGAACAAACTGACCACATCCCATGACCTTTAATCCAGTACAGCACTGCAGTACTATCGACCCAGCAGTGATACTCTTCAACTAGCTGACCTTCCATTACTTCCTTCACATGATTCATCAATTTGCTCAAGGTGTGTGCTGCAATAAGCTCCAACTGTGGGATTGACAGGTGTTTTGGTGCTATTCTTGACTTCACAACAAGCAGGCTCTGGTGAACTGGAGCAACATGATGAAATACAAGTGCATAAATGGCTGCTGAAACTGCTAGCTTTCTTGCATCAGCAAAACCATGAAGGCCAATTCTTCTCACATCTTTACTCACAACACTGTGTGGAACACTTATTGACGGACACTTCTCCATTCCCTTCAGCCAGTTGTTCCAAGATCTTTGTATATCGTCTGGTACCACTTGGTCCCACCTTAGCTTCCTTAAGCAAACCTCACTGTACCGGATCTTTCCCATGATGGTCACTGGTGCTGCAAGTCCCAACAAGTCATAAACACCATTTATGGCTGATAACATCTTTCTCTTGGTAAGGGGACCATCACTCATTGTTCCCAATGGCTTTATGAAATCAACTGAAATTGTGTCTTCTACCTTGTTTCAAGGTACTCCAAGTATCTTTGTTTCTTGGGAATGGGTTCCAACCACTAACTTTGCGTAAGTTGAGCTTGCTTGTGATAGTAGGGTTTCATCATCAATTTGCTGTGGTTCTTCTAATTCTAGAATGTTGCTGTGCCACTTGTGCAGGTGAAACCCTCCTTCTTCCATTATTCACATGGCCTCCTCTTTGAAACTGATCAGCTCTTCCACACAATCACCACCTGATTGAACATCATCCACATGTGTTTTTTAGCAACTCATCAGCAGTACTGAGGTACTTATCAGCATACTGGCTCACATGTTTTTGAATTGTGGCCCCAAGAATATATGGGCTTGGTCCTGACCCAAAAATCACTCTGGTGAAATAATACTGCCTCACTGTTCTTGAGTCGAGGTTCTCATATCAGAGAAGGTGAAGGGCATCTCTATCTCTTGGGTCCACTCTTGGGTGAATATCTCCGGTGATACACAACATCTTCAGACGATTTCGAAGAAGGATGTCAAATAACATGGGATGTAAAGGGGGTCCTACTTCCAAACAGTTGTTCAAGGAAAGTACTTGACAATGTGTCTATGCTGAACAATCATAAACTATCCTCATCTTTGTGGACTCGGCCTGGTCTCAGATCACTAGTTGATGAGGAATATAAAGGATGACCTCCCCCATAGGTGTTTTGGGCACCTCTTCCAAGATTCCTTCTGCTAATTGCTCTGTTGTAACCATATGGTACTCTTTAAGTTGCTGCATCCTCTCTAGTTTCTGTGTTGTACTTCTTAGCCTTCCAATAGTCAGTTGTTTGTTTGAAGGCAGAGGGGGTGATCTGGTTTCCATGGCAACCATGATGAATATGTTCCATCATCCAAATGTTGTAAGTGATCTTTGAAATCTTCATGGAACAACTGCTGCACGTCAGCTTTATCAGTCGGTCCTAGGACCTCCTGCGAACACATCTGCTCAAATTCATGTTGGCTTGAATTTAGGAAGAAATCCTTTTCAGTCTCCGTACTCAACGACGTTAACTTTCCCATGATCACCCAACCCAGCATGGTGTGCTCTGCACCAGGATCAATGTCTGGATCTACTCCTAGGACAGCTGGTTCAGTTGTTTTGATATCTGCAGCACCAAGGATCACATGGACTGGCAAGTTATCTTCCATCACCATTTCTTCACTGAAGTGTAGTCTCTTTATGCAGTAGTTGGCCTTCTTTAACTCCTATATTCTTGGGTTAGGGAGGTGAGTTAACACTGGTTTCTCTGCATTTATGCAACATAGCTCAAGCTCAAAGCCCTCGATGGCATTTGATTCAACGCGGACCTTGTATATCTCAACAAGTTTGTCCACTGTCCCATACATTTGTTCTATGACCCTCCTTTCAGTTTGGTATGGCTTCAGGTTCAGTTCTGTGAGCAAACTTGAGCTGATGTAGGAGCTTCCAGCTCCACTGTCCAACATGATTCGAGCTTGTACTCCTCCAACTTTAGCAATTACAGTTGCATGCAAGGTACACATGTTTTGAGAATCCATTGCACCATAAAACCTGTCAGACCGACCCAATGACTCAGGGGTACCCTTGTGGGTGGGCAGGAGTGTCATCTTCATCTTGTCACATACAGAGGTATGGTGTCTTCCATTACATACCACACCCTCGTCCTTTACATTTGGAAGCCAGATGCCCAGACCTTGTGCAGTTATAACATAACTTGTTTCTTGTTAAATATTCCCATCTACTGGCAATGTCTAAAACCTTAGTAAAGTCACTGCTACGATGACTGTTTAAACCACAGTAAACACAGGGAGGGGGACTTTGCAGCTGCCGTATATTTCTTCCAGCCATTAAGTTTTTCTCTGGTTTCTTTTGGCGATTGTCTCAATTCCCAGGTACAGTGGAGCTTGGAGATTGCAGGCTAGATTCCACCAAGGGCAGGGGGTTTCAGTCTGTGTACTTCCTCAAATTTTCAACTAGCTCCTCAAGTCCCCATTTCTCCCAGTCATAATCTTTTTGGGCCATAGCCTCCCTTATCGGACCCAATTTGTCTATTATGTTGTACACAGAACTCTGGGCACCCTCTAGTTTCTTCATCGTCGCTAAGGTTCAGACTGTCTTAGACAACTTAGTGTAAAAGTTGTGAATCTCTTTGATTTTGTGGGAACTGGTTATGTTTGGCAAGCTTTCTAAGTCCCTAATTAAGGCCTTATAAACCTTAATGTCTTTTCCAAAGGTCATTTCAAGGATTTTCTTAGCTTCATGATATCCTTCAGGCGTGTGGGGCAGCCCAAGAATGTGCTCTTTTGGTTCTCCCTCAACTAGTTCTAACAAGTAATTGAATTTACTTATCTCAGAGATGTTTGTGCTTTCCACTTCCACAACAAACTGGTTCCAAAACTGAAGCCAGACTTTACAGTCTCCCTTGAAAGCTGTTTTCATATATTTCTACAGTTTAACCACTTGAGGTTTGCTTATCTTTTGCATAGCTTTTCTCTTTGAGTGCCATTTCCAACTCAAACTTCTTATGAAACCAGTCTTCTTCTCACTTGTGTATTTCTTTTTTCTCTAAATTATCCAATGCATGCTTGAGCTTATTCCTTAGCTTGTGCACTGGTATTAACTCTTCTTTACAAACGTGTGCCCAAACTTTCACCTCTTAAAGACTCATTTCTGCATCCAACATTGCATCCTTCACATGGTCCACCGAATCCTCAAGGCTTTTACAAATCCCGCAAATTTTCTCGTAAGCCAACAGCAAATCTCCTTTTACCTCCATAATCATGTTTTCTTTTATCTCCTGGACATAGTAGGTCGCCTTTTTCCACTCCTTAGCATAGTTCTTCTCAGCTTCAGCTTTATCCACCATATTTGTAGAATTTCTCACTAGATTTGTCGATAGCTTTGTTATTCAATTCCCTCAAGATTCTTGCACTCTTGCTCACATGTATTGCTGTCCTGACAGGGCCGCCACTTTTGGTGTGGGAACCAAAATTCCATTTTCCAGAGACACCAGATAACTCACTTTAGTTTCTCAAATTAAAGATTTAATCTTCACAAAATGTTGTATATAACTCAAAATCTCTCCTCTCTCAAAACGTCACCAATGCGTATTTTCCATGAGGTATGTAATTTGAACCTAGGCTCACAATTTCAAAACGAGGTTGTCAGTCATGCAACTCCCAAAAAAAAAACAGTCACAACAGGACCATGTCGACGACAGAATCGCAAAAAGCAGCAGAATGCAGTTAAAACAAAAGAAAACATGTACAACTCTCGTGGGTTTATTGTGCTCCATAGTTGGCTTCCTTTGCTGGCTCTCAAAGTAAGCCAGTCATTCTTGACTCTTGGTAAGGAACAATATCTTTTGTATACTATATTCAGCCATCTTCACCACACACTTGATTGATAATGCTTATATCACCTCTCACAGCTGATCGATAATGCATATGTCACTTCTGAACTAACCAATCAATGAGCAGGAAAAAGCACTAGTCACTTTGGCTCAGTTGTTTGAAGGATGGACAATGCTATCCAATGGATAGATTGCTTTCTAGCAAATAAGTATTAACTAAATGTATTGTGCTGTCCACCGGATAGAGATTCATCAAGTGGATCAGGTTATTCACCTTTTGAATAACTGGGGCCTTCATGATATGTACTAATCAGCAGCCTTTGTGTCGCACTTAGTACGGCTTTTATATCCTCAGAGCCAGTTGTTTACAAAAGGTGGAACCCAAATTATTGTCTTATGTAATGATTGGGCCTCAGGTTTTCTCTCTAGGAGGGTTGCTTTGATTAAATAAATGTCCCTCCACTGATAGCTTTTGGCCCTCTTGACACTGTTCAGAAGGTTCAGCTAAATTAAGGATAGTTTAGGACGTGGTTTTCTTAAACAAGGGCTGACCTCTGCTTAAATAACTAGCCCATAGTCTTTTTAATTAATATTATCATATTTTTTTGATTAATGAAATTTCTGGATTGGATGTAATCCAATCTGTAATCTTAGCCTCTGACCAGCAATGTTCCATTTACAGGAAAAGGCAGTGAATCCTACTTTACCTGGTCTGTTTCCAGATGTCGACTGGCTCATTGGCAATCATTCTGATGAACTCACTCCCTGGATACCTGTAATGGCTGCTAGGTGGGTTTATCTTGTGATGATCAGAAAGGATTTGATGTTCAGTACATTTCACTTTTGAGGCTTTGACAAATAGTTCTAAGTATTATCATTTGTTTCTTCATTGTCAATGCAATAGTAACATAATAATAAGGTGAAGGGGCTAACCCAGAAGCCGTGTGGTTCCCCTATCGTCTGGACTCCAACAATGATTACCTTTGCTTCTTTAAATTCCGCCTGTTAATTATAAATAATTTTCTTACTTCAGTGCAATTCCATTTTTAAGACTTTCGTTTAATACTTAAAGGCATTCAGCATTTCAGGTAATTTTTGTTTGTCTTCCCACAACATATCTATTGAGATATTTCTGCATGGAAAATTATTTTGAAATGCTTATCATCTTTTGTTGTACCAGGGCAAGAACTGAAAAGATTGTCCTTGTAAAATGCTCTCATTAAAGAAAAAGAATTTTTCCCTCAGGCTTTATGATGGGCCCATCACACCAATTAACCCTTTAACTCCCATGAGTGCATGACAAAGACAGAATTTCTCCATACAACATCAATACAATATCAACAATATAAGTGATGAGAATAAAGAAAAAATCTCAATTTGGGGTTAATTAGTTGATCCAATACTAAATTCCTAGAGCTAACATTATAAGTATTGTATGGTTGACAGTAAGGATAATTACAAATTTGATCTGGGAGCTAAAGGGTTTAGATATTTCTGTTAAGAAAACTTTTGTTTTTAATGGCATGCAATCCTGAAATGATTGTAAGATGTTTATCGTCTTGTGCTGCCTTCAGTAGTATCACAGCATGAACTGGAAACATAATGGGCTAGTGGCTGTAAACCAGAAACAACCAAAAGGGAGAACTCAACTGTGTATCAAGTGTGAATGCTGAAGATCAAAGATTACTTTGAAACAAACACTAAGTAGCATTGGGTCCAGACAGGGTTAAACTCACTCACTCACTCACTTGCCTCAATGAAAAATGTGGCTTCAACTCCTACAGGTGACAGTAGCAACAAAAAAGTATGCGCACTTTTTTTATTGGAATCCTATTGAGCCATCATGGTATAAATCTCCATCTATGCCCAGTAGAGTGTATATAGCATGATGTGGGCATTTTGCCAAGTTCCAGTCCAGTGCAGCTGCAACTTATAAAACTTTTAAGATGGTTTTACCATTCTGTCCTGATTTACATAGACTTTTAGAGCTTTAAATGATTTCAGCTTGAATATTATTTTGTATTTTTGTATCTTGTGTTTTGCATACCACAAAATTGAAAAAGCAGTATTTTTTGTACACAAGCTGGTTCATGCTTTTTTCTGTGTTAAAGAAGTAAGACTTATCTTAGGCTGCTTTCTGGAACTCTTACGCTTCTCTCATGCTTTCCAAATTTTCAGTGTGGGTTCATACCTTGATATACCCACACCAAACATTGTGTCTTGTCAACACTGTCATCACACTCACAGTCCATGACGTTAATAATCTTAGTTATACCCAATACTAGTGCCATCCCACCTTTCGACCTTGAGGACCAGAGACACAGACCATCATTTGACACATCAAAGCCATACTTAATACTATTTCACATGTTCATCAGACATCAGGCCCTATCTGATCTTAATATTTTGGTATTTTGTAAAATAAAATATTTCTTTGTCACTTGATAGGTCATCAACCATGGCTCGATATTTCCTTCTACCATGTTGCTTGTTTGACTTTAACTGTAAGGTGAGTAATTATACATCCTGTACCGACTTAAGTTATGCAATTATGTGGTTACTAAGATTGTTTGTGCTTCATTCTGTCATGATAGTCATTAAACTCGATTTAACCTTTCAAACCAGTATTGCTACTTTTGCAAAAGTGTACAGGGGCTTCTTTTTTTTTTTTTTTTTTCTTACATGCTTTCTAATTGACAGGTGTCAGATCATGTGAGATACCTACAAACAAAATGTTTTGAAATTTGCTTGGAAGCCTTTTAAATCACCCTTATCATTACACAAATAAAAATGTTTTGGTAAAGCCTCCCTTTCTAATTCGGATTTCCTCTGTTTTTTTCTACCATCTTTATCAGGGAGTTTTATCGTGATACTCAATCATAAGTCTTCCTTTGAACAGAATTGCAAATTTGCATGCGTAAAATTGTAATTTTTAAGGCAAGGGCAGGACATTTGTCACTTTTTACCAATACAGTTCACGCCTGTCACTCATTTTTTTCTACTGTGCCAGCTACAAGTATAAACTTTCTTATCGGTTTATTTTTACCAGTTTAACAGGAAAAATAGCAAAGTGACGCAGTATCGAGATTACCTGGATTTTGTGTACAATGTGGGAGAAACATGTGGCTTTCAGGTAGAAGAAGATTCATTGAGGATTCCTTCTACCAAAAGGGTAATAATTTAAGTTACATAATTATATGTTGAAATTATCCTTTAAGGGTGTGATTAGGCAGATCAGCTTCTAAGCTGCTGAGGAATAAGTCAAACCATGCACCTAAACCGTTTTGTACCAAATCTCAGGGGGTAGCAACATGGTTGAGATTCTTTGTTTTTTGTGACATATAATGCATCATGCCTCGCTCTTGATGAATTAGCATTAAGGTATTTGATAAGTGATTTATGTGAAGGTGACATGTCTGCGAGAATCATAAAAAGCTCAATTTTTTCACCTCAAGGCTAGGGAGGATTGTGTTACTTTCACAATTCTACATACTTAGGTAAGTAAATAGCTAAGTGGTGCCTTCTAAGTACTGTTAT
Organism: Pocillopora verrucosa; assembly: GCF_036669915.1. NCBI lineage: Eukaryota > Metazoa > Cnidaria > Anthozoa > Scleractinia > Pocilloporidae > Pocillopora > Pocillopora verrucosa. The sequence goes on along the minus strand of NC_089319.1, from coordinate 14,225,539 downwards.
GATAAAAATATCCTTTTTGGGCTCAAGAAGAAAGAAGGTATGCTGAAGCTGAGATTATTTCTATTTTAACTCAAGGGTTATTAAGTCTGAAGTACTTGAAAATGATGTTTCAACGTCATGAATTGAGCTCATAGGAGCTGTAGTAACCTTTAGGATTTTGAATGTATTTAAATTTACCTGAAGTAAATTTGTGGCATCTCAAATGGGAACCAAAAGTAACTCTGAAAAATTTTTAAGTCCCTTGATTGAAATGAAGCTTTTTAAACCCAGTTCAATGATCCTACCACTCAGTAAGTAACATTCTTTAGTTTTAATTTCTTTAACTGATTCAACATTAGTTTTGTTATTACCAATCATTATTTTGTTTCTCCAAGAAGTCCAAATTTATGGCATGCATCTGCCTTTACTTCATACTTAACTTTTCACTTGTTTTTTTATTGGACTGAAAGAGTGCATTTCCTTCTGCTTAATTACAAAATATATAACTCCCAACCACACTTATAACAAATTGAAATTAAAAATGACAAAAAATATTGCAGAATGGCAAAAAATAAAGCCACTTGGCTTTGTGAGCAGGCAAAACAGAGAACATGGAAAAGACAGGGAGAATCAATAAAATCAAAAATTAGATACAAAAGATACAAAATATGGGAACTTTCTATCAAAACAAATGTGTTGATGTACAATAATGAGTGGTTTAAGATACAATCGACCAAGAGAGGATCATATGATCCTGACTAAGTGGAACCTAGTCCCAACTCTGTACTTAACATATCACCCCTAAGAATTAATCCAACAAAGCCATGATCTCAATTGAGTTGGGTATGTTTGTACCAAGCTGAGAGTGTTCATTACTAATGTTTTGAGGAAATCAACAGCTCTTTTAACCCATTTTGTCTTACTCCTACATCAAGATGGAGAAACATATACTCTTAAATTTCAGGCTATTACTTTCAAGCTGTATCAGCAATAGCCTCTATTTGGCACCAAAAATTTGTAGGGATATTCTTCCACAAACATTATCTGTTTCAAGATGCACACAGTTTCCCGAGAGTGAAGCTCGAGGAAAACTGTGAGCCTTGAGGAACAGATAATAAATATCTGGTCATATTTTCAAGCAAAATAGAGGCTATTAAGTTTATTTGCTTTCAAGTATTTTGCAATGTACATAAAATGTTTACAAACAGCCTACTGTATGCAGCATGGAATGTTTTCTTTTGAGTGTTTTCTGGTACGACTTAATGAACAAAGAAGATTTTCCTTCTTCAGTAACAACCAAAAAACCCTCTCTCATCTTGAATTAAATTTCAAATGAAGGCTTAGAGGACATAAAGGTTTGAAAATTGGGCAATACTGCTTGGATATCACCCAGTTAAAGCTAGGGGATATTCATTTTCATGCTGTGTTTGGACCAATTGTGCACAAGCAAAAATATTTGATGGATCACAAAAAGTCAAATCTGGTGAGGCACAGTGTTTCGGCATACCCAACAGTGTCATTTATTTTGTTGGACCATTGATCAGTTTGGGAACCATCAACCCTTCAGCTCATTGGTACTCTTCATGTTGGGTTTGTTTGTGCTTCTCATGAATTCTTTCATCTATGTTTAAGGTTTGATTTGTATTTGTTATGCATAGGTTAACTTTCTGCCCACCTTATGATTTTAAGCTATTTGCTCACTTTGCCCTCTTATTAAATGACCTCAAGGCCATACACAGCAATGAGGATGGGGGTGACACCATTCCTTTTCAAACAAAGAAACTGGTGGATAGAAAGCCTTCTTTCTTCTGATTATGGTTCCCACAAAGCCTCTTGATCCAAAAAGATCTCTTGAGATGATTGTTCAATATTTTTCTTTCCTAGGGAATTTATCCAAGTACCAGCTAAAACTTCTTTCATTTCTTTCAAATTGTAATTCCAAGACATACCATGGCATAGGCTTAAATTGTAAACCAGAGTCCAATGGAAAATTGCGGCAGAAAAACCTTGAAAATCTAAGGCTAGAGACTCCTACATTATCCTTTTTCAGGGCTAAAAATTAACTCCAGTGCTTGGTGGCCAGCCGGGCGAGTTTCCTTGAATTCTTAGTGGCCCATCCCAAAATGAAGAAGCCCTCGATTTCCTCTATTTTAAAATGAAAAACTTGATTAGATGCCACATGGCTTTTAACAGAGCATTAACTAAAAGGAAAGAACACATTACACACAGAACTCTGGCTAAGTCCAGAGTCACGTGGCAATCACAAACTCAAAATGGCGTCTATACGTTGTGAATGTGGATCGCTCGTGAAATCACTGTTAAAACGACTCAGAATTTCCCCTTCAGAACTAAAAATTTACTAAAATGGATGATCTTAGAGTTCAAGCAAAGAAACGAAGAGAAGGGTAGTCCAATTAAACTACATATTGAGTTTTATTTTTAACTTTGTACTTCACATAATTTACATTGCAACTTTTCCAAATTCTGCAGCCTAGTCGCACATCAGGCATTCAAACCTTAACTTTTGGTGGCCCTGGTCAGTTTTAACTTGCCACTGGCAGCCATACGACCACCAATGTTTGGCCTTGCTGTTTGCTCCAAAGCATTAGCTGTTTCAAACTCCTATTAGGACTGTGGCTGTATTCAATGCAATGTGATATTATGAGATAAACTTTATATGTACTATGTATAAAGTAGAATTTCAATAAAACTGAGTAAATGGTGATAAATGTGAATATTACTAATTTCCAAAAATAAAGGTAATTTAAGTAAAATGAAAAAAAGAATTGAAGCATCCCATCTTGAAAAGCACGCCTTTAATGTTAAATGATGCTAAAATATGAACTAAAGAAATGATCAGATAAATGAGGAAATGTGCAGGAAAGCATTTACTGAAGCACACAAAACAGGGAAGGAGTCCATTTACTTAAATACTCTCAAATATCAAAATAAAATTCTTTCTATTTACAATAGTAGAACTGGTACCTTGTACCATTACTTACAAATCACAGATACAAACAATGAAGTTAAATATGTTTAAGGTAACAAAATTTTTATTTCCTGTCTTTACCTTGTTTTACAATTAGATCTGTCATATTGGACGACCAAGAACATTCACTGAGAACAATGATGACCTACAAATCATATCAATTAAGGATATGATACAAGAGAGAGGTTGCAATCTTGATGATGAACAGCCCCCTGAAACTTTAAGGAGTATTCCCTCCCAAAATCACATAACACCTAATCAACATGAAGATAGAGGGGCTGTTGACATCCAACGACAGCACCATGAGCATCATGCTACTGATGCCTTGCTGTGTAGAGGGAGAGGAAACACCAGCATTCAAACTTTTGCCACCAAGTCTTACTCAACCTTTTCTAAACAAGCACCTTCCAGTTTTCAGCCTCGTGCTCAGAAGGAGGCAATACGAAACTGTACAACTTTAGAAAGATCTCTCAAAGAACATTTTGTCAATGGTGTAGCAAGGTATTTGTTGGGTTTACCTCTTTCAAGTGATGACTTTTTGAGCCCTTCAAGCTCAATTTCAGAGGTTGAAAAAGGTGGTAAATGGCGAAAAGGAGGTAAGGAATACTCATTAGCTAATCATATCAATACTAGCAAATAATTTTGCGAAGTTCTTTCTGTGTAACATTGAAATGTGAGCAGTAGTCCACACACTCTCCAAATTATTGTTGTCATCTTGTTGAGGGTGCAAATCACAGTTTTTTGTCTCATTTGAAGGGCTTAAAAAAAGGCAAGTTATTTTGTAATGTGAAGTTCTTGGGACTCGTGCCTCAATGCTCTTCTTTGAAGCCATGGTTTCTGTATCTAGTCTCAAAGTCCTTTTCTGTAAGTCGAATGTATGTTTCAGAGGTGCTGTTGTCCTTACGTGTGATGGTGGCTTGGTAGATTAAAGATGAAAGATTTTTCTTGTCTATTAGGGCAAGCGCTTTCCAAAAGACTACAAACTTAGAAAATCTTTAATCGTAACACAGTCAAGATCAGTTACAGCTGCAGGAGTAACCCTAAACAGATCATCGACAACCACAGCAAACACATTTTAAATTCATCCAAACACATCAATGACACTGCAAACTCAAAGCTGCAACCTCATGGTTACATTAAAAAGTATTTAAACTGTGGAATGGTACTTGATGTCCATATTTGCAGTCACAAAACAAGAACAGAGCTAAACAATAAAGCAGTGCTTTGTGATTTGATCAAGGCAATGGACATATTTTTGGAATGTGAACAATAACAGCAGAGTATGCTGTCTTGTTTAGGCTCAAAATACCTTAAATCTCCAGTCAATCATGAGAATTGAAAAAAAATATATGTATCTATATATTTGAAATGTTAGTTATATTCAGCACTTTATGACTGCTTATTTATAGCCATGAAAGTCAGACAGAACCATGAAAAAGCAGGTCCGATGGTATATATACCATCTCACTAACAAATGGCTAAAATAACCACACAATTTGTCCATTCCTGGGGTACAATGGTACGACTAAGAGTCAAATGTTTGATGCATACATCCGGAAGAGTTTACTACCAAATGTCACTTTTCCTAAAGTGTTGTTTTGTAACTAGTGTTTTTGAAATATGCAACAAAGCCTTTCTGGAATTTCCGAGTTTACTGTATTGTTCACTATGTTGTTCATTGTAAAGTTGTTTGAAACAAGAAATTATGAGAGGCCATTGGTTCATGATCTATGCAGTCCTCGAAAACTGGTCTTGACCACAGTTAAATGGTCCTCCCCTTTTTTATTTTTCACCGTCATTAATTTGATAACTTGATTGATATATATCTGACCAAATGGGCACTTGAAGCAAACAATTGTGCAAAGGTGAAACAGACTCAAAATTTTAAAAGCAACTATTATACTCTGCTTTTAAAAAAATTCCTCTTCAATTTATTATCAACACCTTTTCAATGAGAAAAGACGTTATATTAAATATTTTTAAATTGCAACATTTTTGGAAATGGGTGTAGACATACAATCATACACCATTTTAAAAAGATTTCAATTGAAAAAAAATATATATCTTATTACCTTTCCTCATCAAATCATATCATATTTTAAAATTTCAACGTTTTTTTAAAATGGGTGTAACTTTGAAATGTAATGAATTCTGTTTTTACAACCTTGAATTCTGCAGTTGGAGGTGAATTCAATGCATTTGATGGAGTAAACTTCAGACACTATAAAGAAAAAACACTAATTTCAAATTATGTTTCTTCTTAGGGCTCTTTAGACAAATGTTAGTCAAAAACAAGACAAATCTTTTGCTAGTTAATGTCCAAGAGGTCCAACTGTTAGACAATAGTATACCATTTACAGTAGTTCCAAGTTATTGTTATGTGATTACTCCATGCCACCATTTTGATGTCAGTATATGAAGCAAATCCCATGTTCTAATTGGCTACTGAAGCAAAAAGGACCCATCTTGCCTGCTCAAGATTGCATACTTTTATCCAGCACAGGAAAAAATTACATTTTGGATGGACAAGATCCATATTTTTTTTCAAGTATGTGGGCAAAGGAGTGGCCAAAATGGGCAGAAGACAGCCAAAACAAAAGAAACACGAACAACTCTCCTTGCTATATTGTGCTCTTTCCCAGCTCTCCAAAGAAACAGTCATTCTTGACGCTGAACAAGGCAAAACCTCTCTGCTTTACAATAAATCCTTTATGGACCAAGTCTATTTGATGGCTAGATATTAGCCTTGTCTTTTTTTGTTTTTTAAGGACCAAGGTGAAGTCAAGGTCCATTAAAAGGGAGTAAACAAACTCTGTAAATATCCAGGCTTCTTGAACTCATGCTTGATCAATAGCACATATGTACTAAGGGGTCGACCTGTGTAAAGCATTCACCCTGCCATTCCCTGTTGGTACCGTTAAATACAGGTTGGACTTATTATTATCTACTATTAGATTGTTCTGGTATCTTGCAGGTTATCTCAAGGTTTGTTAACTACAAGGTTCTTGTACTCAGCAATTGACTTCCATTCTTCTGTCAGGTACTATGCAAATTTGGGAAGCAGCTCAGTTGTTTGATAAAGACACTTTGGTTCAACTTAAGCATGAATGTGGAGGTCTTCAGACCTTGTTACGGAATCACTATCATATTTTCAAAGGTTTGCACTAGCTAGTTGTGGTTACCGTAGTACTTGTAGTAGGGGTACTAGTAATTGTAGTAATTGTCTTATATTAGTAGTTGCTGGTACTGCAATAATTGTTGTTGCTGTGTTTTCCCTTTTTTTGTTCTGTCCGCATAGAATTTAGTTGTAACTCCAAAATTTAAAGGGTCTCTCTCATCTTTGTTAGTCAAGAAATTATGATTTCACAGTAGAAGCTTTGTAAAAAATCTTGACATAGTGGTAACTCAAAATTGTCTTATTTAGTTACTGGTGGTTTAGTTGAACTGAGGGATTGGAGTCAGGAATCCTCATGCCATGGTGCAAAGAAGGCTAATTTTGGAAAGAAGCAGCGAAGATCTCAGGCATTAAGGAAAACTTCATTGTGCTGGTTTTACTTACATCATCCTGATGGTTGTCCAGTGACAGCAGAGAAGTGTCATTATGCACACACAACAGATGACCTTAGAGAACGACCCTCAGTGGAAGTCCTAAACAGTTTGTAAGAGTATTTAAATCATTAAAGAAGATTTTTGTTACTTCCTAAATGAAAACAGGAAGTGATTGAGAAGAGACATTCCTGTGAGATTCAGAAAAAGCGTGAAAAACTGATTAATCAAAGACTTCAAGGAGTTAAAACCACAAACTAATTACCACTGCTGTTTGCAATTAAGCTTTCTGACACCTGATTTGAATTTCCTTTGCAACACGGTAACATTCCACCAATTCCCTAAATGTTCCAGTGTGATTGGTTTTCCAAGTTTCACAGTACAAGTCAGTAAAGGCACATAAATTTGGGGGTTATTATTTCAAAGTGAAGGATAGAGTCAAGGCCAAGAGAGCTGCAATGCTTGGCAACTTGAAAGAAAAGTAATCCTATTGTCCTTGTATAATCAACTGCTATTACAAAGCAAATAGATGTGCAATGCATTCCAGCCTCTTTTGTGTCTAATTCCACCTCGCAAGTTTCAAACAATGAAAACAAACTGATAAAAAAAGGGAAATTGTTTTCCTCTTCACTTTACTGGTAGCACTGCTTTTCTTGTGCAAGCTCATGGGATAATATCAGTCTAGCTATTTAGTCCTGGAATGTTCTCTTTTAATGATGAACAAGTATTTGGACCATTTTATCTATTTACACCAGTTAGGTCCGGTTGAACCAGTTGGACTATTTTATCTGTTCGGATAATTTAAACCTGTTGAACCATATTTCAGCAGTTTGACCATTCTAACTAGTTTGACAATGTTAAAGGGTGAAATCGTTCCAATCATTAGGACCATTTTCTCATCTTAGACAATTTTAACTAGTTGGAGCATGATAACTGGTTTGACCATTTACTAGTTGGATCATTTTAGCCAGTTGGACCATTTTCTCTAATTAGACCATTTTTACTGGTGGGACTTACTTCGCTGGTTGAATCATGATCGCCAGTTAAATTCTTTTAACTGGTTGGACTATTTAAATTATTTGAACCATTCAGTTGGACCTAGTTAGCCTATTTCATCTGTTTGGACAATTTAAACCAATCAGACCAATTTAACCAATTGGAACATTTTATCTAGTTAAACCATTTTAAGCGAGTGGGCCATTTTATCTAGTTAGACCATTTTAAGCTGTTGGACCAATTTGATCCAGTGAAGTTGGACCATTTTGAACGATTAGACCACTATAACAATTTGAACCATTTTCTCTGGTAAGATCATTTCCTCTAGCTACACCACTTCAAGAAGGACCATTTTATTCTGTCTTTACCGGTTGCCCATTTTTTCTTGTTAGACCATTTCTACCAAGCAAAACATTTTACCTACTTAGATGATTCTCATCAGTTGGACCATTTTACCTAGTTAGATTACAAAATTGGTGGGACCATCTTATCTAATTATAGCCTGAACCATTGGATTATTTTAACTAGTTGGATTATTTTAACCAATTAGATCATTTTAACTGATTACACCGTTTTATCCAGTTAGACCATTTGAGAGTATCCACAAGAGGACCAGGCATGTTGTTAGGTTCAAAAAGGTTTTAAAAATCCAGAGTAGTTTGGCCTCGTGATTAATTCGTGAGTTAAAAGAGCTCTCGGATTATATCTCAGGGTTAAAAACCCAAAATTGCTTCAAAATTGCACTTCAACCAAATATATCTTTAACTCGCACGATGTGATTGGTTGTTATCTTCCTTGGCCCAAACGTTGTTAAAACCTTAACCAACCAAGGCCAGGTTGTTCAAAGCTGGGTTAAGATAACCTAAGGTTAGTCTAAAATCTGATTTTAAATATGAAAGCTTCAAAAGAAAACTCACTGTAACTCTTTTTTGTTTACACTTTGATGATTGTATGCTCCGAAAAAAAAGTAGAGAAAGTTATCTCAAAAAGGGAGTTAGAAAATAGGAATAAAGAAACTTGGATGAAAATCTAACCCTGGGTTAGCGCTAATCGATCTCTTTCATTTTAGTAAATAATTTTCAAGTACTTAGTCAAGTAGTTACATAATTACTTACATAAGGTAAGCTTCTTTACAAAGACTGGTGTCTGATTCCTGGTCAAAATTAACATTCTTTGCAGTGAGAAGAACAGCACTTGCGATCGCCATGTACTCTCCATACTTCAGACTCAATCCATCGGCAGTTCTTCCAAGTCCTCTCTTTACTATGAAGTTATTCAAATCTTTCAGAAGTTGTCCTTCATCAAGAGGAAGGAGACTTGACAATGATTTACATGAGAGCTGAAGAAATATGTCCACGATAGCTTCATAAGTCTTTGTGGAGAACGAGGTCTTTTATCTCTTGAAGAACTTCTCAATGTTGTGTGTAAAATAGAACTAATGCAGCGGTGTTCTCTTTGAATGGTTTTGCAATGCTTGTCATCTGCTGTGGTTACCCAAATGCTGATTCTTTTATGTCTTGCGCTGAACACTAACTTCACACGTTCATTCTTCCTCTGCTTCACATCTTTCCAGCAGTGCAGTCATCGAGAATGATCAGTGTATTAGTTATAATTATAGGTATAATTAATGTTGATGAGACTATTCGATCTGACCTTGAGGTGGAGCCGAGATAAGCAAGTCATTATTATTCCTCCGAAACCATCATACGTAACTTACATGGCTCTTTTCTGGACACGCTCAAGGTCCTCACTAAGATATTCGGGAAGGCTGTGGTGGAAAAGGACAGTATTCTAATACTGGTCTTATTACTGGTGTGAGGATAGGTTTTCGCGCACTCTAACTGAACTTCAGGGGAAATTAACTCGGTAGAGACCACTCGGCTAACGAGAACGGAAACTCGTCACGATTTCCTGTCACACGGAGATCTACTTCGAGCGTGCTTGTACAGACGTCAAGGAAGAGACAACGTTTTGGTTCCACAGCAGACTTTTATTCATAGAGCACTCTAACATACATCATGCTCGAGTCAGATCTAAACGTGTAATCATCAAAGCTGTACAAGGTACTGGCTTGAGAACTAACTGGTGTGGGGTGCTATTGTTACACAAACCACAATATTTGAATAAGGACACAAAGGAGCGGAAAAAAGTCTGAAGTTGGGCGAAAACTAAAATATTCCATCTGATTCTACGACGAAAAGAATCTCAAAATTAAAAAGACGGACGCAATAAACTTGAGGCCATAAAAAATAGGAAACTTAGGTGCGAATTCAATGCTCTGGTACAGAAAAATATACCCATCTTAATTACAGTAGAGCAGCTTAGGAAATAAAAACGGAAAAGCAATTAAAAGTTTCTGCCTATCTATGGAAGGTTGTTGTGGAAACCTATCGTATGAAAAGAAACTAAAGTTACGAGTATAAACTCATCTGCTAACTACCATGAACACCAAGTTTTCCAGAAGGACCAATAACACATATTTACCTAAAATTTCATTAGTAATGATGAACAAAAGTACCGACATGTAGATGCATAATGAATGCGAGTAACAAGCAAAGTCTATCCCAAAAGCTACTTTGGTTTTTTTTATACTTTTTTTTTTATTTACTAAAATGAAAGAACTTGAATGAACTCGAATAAATTGGAAATGGTTAGATGTGAAAGTTTACGAATAAATATGTTCCAACCAAACACGCGGGAAAATCAGTAAATTTTCCCGTAACGCTGTACAATAGAAATATATAATGTCCTAATGGCTAGCACCAGCCCTCTAAAGGAGCACAAAGAAATACAAGCGCTTATCCGCTTTTCTTATCAACTCGTATACATGCTCGTTCCATTTCAGATCTTTACATATCGTAACTCCTAATACCTTAGCACGTTGCACCTTAGAAAGTTCCTTTCCACTTACTAATACAGGATCTTACGATTGCTTGTTCCTCTTAAAATCAACAGTCAATTCCTTGCATTTAAGTTATAAACTTCGATTGATTAAACTATTTCATAGCGTATTTATAGGTGAAGCACCTGCGGTTCTTTCGTACTTGACAAATAAACCT